>NW_027675449.1:155000-189620 GCF_965601325.2 Salmo salar
TGTGTGTTGTCGGTGTGTGTGTGTGTGTTGTCGGTGTGTATGTGTGTGTGTTGTCAGTGTGTGTGTGTGTGTGTTGTCGGTGTGTGTGTGTTTATGTGTTGTCGGTGTGTGTGTGTGTGTTGTCGGTGTGTGTGTGTGTTGTCGGTGTGTGTGTGTGTGTGTTGTCGGTTTGTGTGTGTGTGTGTGTGTGTTGTCGGTGCGTGTGTGTTGTCGGTGTGTGTGTGTGTGTGTGTGTTGTCGGTGTGTGTGTGTGTGTTGTCGGTGTGTGTGTGTGTGTGTGTGTGTGTGTGTGTGTGTGTGTGTGTGTGTTGCCGGTGTGTGTGTGTGTGTGTTGTCGGTGTGTGTGTGTGTGTGTGTGTTGTCGGTGTGTGTGTGTGTGTGTGTTGTCGGTGTGTGTGTGTGTTGTCGGTGTGTTTGTGTGTGTGTGTGTTGGCGGTGCGTGTGTGTTGTCGGTTTGTGTGTGTGTGTGTTGTCGGTGTGTGTGTGTTGTCGGTGTGTGTGTGTGTGTGTGTGTGTGTTGTCGGTGTGTGTGTGTGTGTGTGTTGTCGGTGTGTGTGTGTGTGTGTTGTCGGTGTGTGTGTGTGTTGTCGGTGTGTGTGTGTTGTCGGTGTGTGTGTGTGTGTGTATGTGTGTGTGTTGTCGGTGTGTGTGTGTGTGTGTTGTCGGTGTGTGTGTGTTGTCGGTGTGTGTGTGTGTGTGTTGTGTGTGTGTGTGTTGTCAGTGTGTGTGTGTGTGTTATCGGTGTGTGTTGTGTGTGTGTGTGTGTTGTCTGTGTGTGTGTGTGTCTGTGTTGTCGGTGTGTGTGTGTGTGTGTGTTGTCGGTGTGTGTGTGTGTGTTGTCTGTGTGTGTGTGTTGTCAGTGTGTGTGTGTGTGTGTGTTGTCGGTGTGTGTGTGTGTGTGTGTTGTCGGTGTGTGTGTCTGTGTGTGTGTGTAGTCGGTGTGTGTGTGTGTGTGTGTGTTGTCGTTGTGTGTGTGTGTGTTGTCGGTGTGTGTGTGTGTGTTGTCGGTGTGTGTGTGTGTGTTGTCGGTATGTGTGTGTGTGTGTGTTGTCGGTGTGTGTTTGTGTGTTGTCAGTGTGTGTGTGTGTGTTGTCGGTGTGTGTGTGTGTGTTGTCGGTGTGTGTGTGTGTGTGTGTTGTCGGTGTGTGTTTGTGTGTGTTGTCGGTGTGTGTGTGTGTGTTGTCGGTGTGTGTGTGTGTGTGTGTGTGTGTGTGTGTGTGTGGGTGTGTGTGTGTGTGTGTTGTCGGTGTGTGTGTGTGTTGTCGGTGTGTGTGTGTGTGTTGTCGGTGTGTGTGTGTGTCTGCGTTGTCGGTGTGTGTGTGTGTGTGTGTGTTGTCGGTGTGTGTATGTATGTGTCTGTGTTGTCGGTGTGTGTGTGTGTTTGTGTGTTGTCAGTGTGTGTGTGTGTGTGTGTGTGTTGTCGGTGTGTGTGTGTGTGTGTGTGTGTTGTCGGTGTGTGTGTGTGTGTTGTGTGTGTGTGTGTGTTGTCGGTGTGTGTGTGTGTGTTGTCGGTGTGTCTGTGTGTGTTGTCGGTGTGTGTGTGTATGTGTTGTCGGTGTGTGTGTGTGTGTTGTGTGTGTGTGTGTGTTGTCGGTGTGTGTGTGTGTGTTGTCGGTGTGTCTGTGTGTGTTGTCGGTGTGTGTGTGTGTGTGTTGTCGGTGTGTGTGTGTGTGTGTGTGTTGTCGGTGTGTGTGTGTGTGTGTGTGTTGTCTGTGTGTGTGTGTGTGTTGTCGGTGTGTGTGTGTTGTGTGTGTGTTGTCGGTGTGTGTGTGTGTGTATTGTCGGTGTGTGTGTGTGTGTGTTGTGTGTGTGTGTGTTGTCGGTGTGTGTGTGTGTGTGTTGTCGGTGTGTGTGTGTGTGTTTGTGTTGTCGGTGTGTGTGTGTGTGTTGTCGGTGTGTGTGTGTGTGTTGTCGGTATGTGTGTGTGTGTGTGTTGTCGGTGTGTGTTTGTGTGTTGTCAGTGTGTGTGTGTGTGTTGTCGGTGTGTGTGTGTGTGTTGTCGGTGTGTGTGTGTGTGTGTGTTGTCGGTGTGTGTTTGTGTGTGTTGTCGGTGTGTGTGTGTGTGTTGTCGGTGTGTGTGTGTGTCTGCGTTGTCGGTGTGTGTGTGTGTGTGTGTGTTGTCGGTGTGTGTATGTATGTGTCTGTGTTGTCGGTGTGTGTGTGTGTTTGTGTGTTGTCAGTGTGTGTGTGTGTGTGTGTGTGTTGTCGGTGTGTGTGTGTGTGTGTGTGTGTGTTGTCGGTGTGTGTGTGTGTGTTGTGTGTGTGTATGTGTTGTCGGTGTGTGTGTGTGTGTTGTCGGTGTGTGTGTGTGTGTGTGTGTTGTCGGTGTGTGTGTGTGTGTGTGTGTTGTCTGTGTGTGTGTGTGTGTTGTCGGTGTGTGTGTGTTGTGTGTGTGTTGTCGGTGTGTGTGTGTGTGTATTGTCGGGTGTGTGTGTGTGTTGTGTGTGTGTGTGTTGTCGGTGTGTGTGTGTGTGTGTTGTCGGTGTGTGTGTGTGTGTTTGTGTTGTCGGTGTGTGTGTGTGTGTTGTCGGTGTGTGTGTGTGTGTGTGTGTTGTCGGTGTGTGTGTGTGTGTGTGTTGTCAGTGTGTGTGTGTGTGTTGTCGGTGTGTGTGTGTGTGTGTGTGTTGTCAGTGTGTGTGTGTGTGTTATCGGTGTGTGTGTGTGTGTTGTCGGTGTGTGTGTGTGTCTGTGTTGTCGGTGTGTGTGTGTGTGTTGTCGGTGTGTGTGTGTGTGTGTTGTCTGTGTGTGTGTGTTGTCAGTGTGTGTGTGTGTGTGTGTTGTCGGTGTGTGTGTGTGTTGTCGGTGTGTGTGTGTGTGTTTTGTCGGTGTGTTTGTGTGTGTGTTGTCGGTATGTGTGTGTGTGTTGCTGGTGTTTGTGTGTGTGTGTGTGTGTGTGTGTGTTGTCGGTGTGTGTGTGTGTGTTGTCGGTGTGTGTGTGTGTGTGTTGTCGGTGTGTGTGTGTGTGTTGTCGGTGTGTGTGTGTTGTCGGTGTGTTTGTGTGTGTGTGTGGTCGGTGTGTGTGTGTGTGTTTTGTCGGTGTGTTTGTGTGTGTGTTGTCGGTATGTGTGTGTGTATTGTCGGTGTGTGTGTGTGTGTTGTGTGTGTGTGTGTTGTCGGTGTGTGTGTGTGTGTGTTGTCGGTGTGTGTGTGTGTGTTTGTGTTGTCGGTGTGTGTGTGTGTGTTGTCGGTGTGTGTGTGTGTGTGTGTTGTCGGGTGTGTGTGTGTGTGTTGTCAGTGTGTGTGTGTGTGTTGTCGGTGTGTGTGTGTGTGTGTTGTCGAAGTGTGTGTGTGTGTGTTGTCAGTGTGTGTGTGTGTGTTATCGGTGTGTGTGTGTGTGTGTTGTCGGTGTGTGTGTGTGTCTGTGTTGTCGGTGTGTGTGTGTGTGTTGTCGGTGTGTGTGTGTGTGTGTTGTCTGTGTGTGTGTGTTGTCAGTGTGTGTGTGTGTGTGTGTTGTCGGTGTGTGTGTGTGTTGTCGGTGTGTGTGTGTGTGTTTTGTCGGTGTGTTTGTGTGTGTGTTGTCGGTATGTGTGTGTGTGTTGCTGGTGTTTGTGTGTGTGTGTGTGTGTGTGTGTGTTGTCGGTGTGTGTGTGTGTGTTGTCGGTGTGTGTGTGTGTGTGTTGTCGGTGTGTGTGTGTGTGTTGTCGGTGTGTGTGTGTTGTCGGTGTGTTTGTGTGTGTGTGTGGTCGGTGTGTGTGTGTGTGTGTTGTCGGTGTGTGTTTGTTGTCGGTGTGTGTGTGTGTGTGTGTGTGTTGTCGGTGTGTGTGTGTGTGTGTTGTCGGTGTGTGTGTGTGTGTTTGTGTTGTCGGTGTGTGTGTGTGTGTGTGTTGTCGGTGTGTGTGTGTGTGTGTGTTGTCGGTGTGTGTGTGTGTGTTGTCGGTGTGTGTGTGTGTGTTGTCGGTGTGTTTGTGTGTGTGTGTGGTCGGTGTGTGTGTGTGTGTGTGTTGTCGGTGTGTGTGTGTGTGTTGTGTGTGTGTGTGTTGTCGGTGTGTGTGTGTGTGTTCTCGGTGTGTTTGTGTGTGTGTGTGGTCGGTGTGTGTGTGTGTGTGTTGTCGGTGTGTGTGTGTGTGTTGTGTGTGTGTGTGTTGTCGGTGTGTGTGTGTGTGTTGTCGGTGTGTGTGTGTGTGTGTGTTGTCGATGTGTGTGTGTGTGTGTGTGTTGTCGGTGTGTGTGTGTGTGTGTTTGTGTTGTCGGTGTGTGTGTGTGTGTGTTGTGTGTGTGTGTGTTGTCGGTGTGTGTGTGTGTTGTCGGTGTGTGTGTGTGTGTGTTGTCGGTGTGTGTGTGTGTGTTTTGTCGGTGTGTTTGTGTGTGTGTTGTCAGTATGTGTGTGTGTGTTGCTGGTGTTTGTGTGTGTGTGTGTGTGTGTGTGTGTTGTCGGTGTGTGTGTGTGTGTTGTCGGTGTAAGTGTGTGTGTTGTCGGTGTGTGTGTTGTTGTCGGTGTGTGTGTGTTGTCGGTGTGTTTGTGTGTGTGTGTGGTCGGTGTGTGTGTGTGTGTGTTGTCGGTGTGTGTGTGTGTGTGTTGTCGGTGTGTGTGTGTGTGTTGTCGGTGTGTGTGTGTGTGTGTGTGTGTTGTCGGTGTGTGTGTGTGTGTTGTCGGTGTGTGTTTGTTGTCGGTGTGTGTGTGTGTGTGTGTGTGTTGTCGGTGTGTGTGTGTGTGTTGTCGGTGTGTGTGTGTGTGTTTGTGTTGTCGGTGTGTGTGTGTGTGTGTGTTGTCGGTGTGTGTGTGTGTGTGTTGTCGGTGTGTGTGTGTGTGTTGTCGGTGTGTGTGTGTGTGTTGTCGGTGTGTTTGTGTGTGTGTGTGGTCGGTGTGTGTGTGTGTGTGTTGTCGGTGTGTGTGTGTGTGTTGTGTGTGTGTGTGTTGTCGGTGTGTGTGTGTGTGTTCTCGGTGTGTTTGTGTGTGTGTGTGGTCGGTGTGTGTGTGTGTGTGTTGTCGGTGTGTGTGTGTGTGTGTGTTGTGTGTGTGTGTGTTGTCGGTGTGTGTGTGTGTGTTGTCGGTGTGTGTGTGTGTGTGTGTTGTCGATGTGTGTGTGTGTGTGTGTGTTGTCGGTGTGTGTGTGTGTGTGTTTGTGTTGTCGGTGTGTGTGTGTGTGTGTTGTGTGTGTGTGTGTTGTCGGTGTGTGTGTGTGTTGTCGGTGTGTGTGTGTGTGTGTTGTCGGTGTGTGTGTGTGTGTGTTGTCGGTGTGTGTGTGTGTTGTCGGTGTGTGTGTGTGTGTGTGTGTGTGTGTGTGTTGTCGGTGTGTGTGTGTTTATGTGTTGTCGGTGTGTGTGTGTGTGTTGTCGGTGTGTGTGTGTGTTGTCGGTGTGTGTGTGTGTGTGTTGTCGGTTTGTGTGTGTGTGTGTGTGTTGTCGGTGTGTGTGTGTTGTCGGTGTGTGTGTGTGTGTTGTCGGTGTGTGTGTGTTGTCGGTGTGTTTGTGTGTGTGTGTTGTCGCTGTGTGTGTGTGTGTGTTGTCGGTGTGTGTGTGTGTGTGTGTTGTGTGTGTGTGTGTTTTCGGTGTGTGTGTGTGTGTTGTCGGTGTGTGTGTGTGTGTGTTGTCGGTGTGTGTGTGTGTGTGTGTTGTCGGTGTGTGTGTGTGTGTGTGTTGTCGGTATGTGTGTGTGTGTTGCTGGTGTTTGTGTGTGTGTGTGTTGTCGGTGTGTGTGTGTGTGTTGTCGGTGTGTGTGTGTGTGTGTGTGTGTGTGTGTGTTGTCGGTGTGTGTTGTGTGTTGTCGGTGTGTGTGTGTGTTGTCGGGGTGTGTGTGTGTGTGTTGTCGGTGTGTGTGTGTGTGTTGTCGGTGTGTTTGTGTGTGTGTGTGGTCGGTGTGTGTGTGTGTGTGTTGTCGGTGTGTGTGTGTGTGTTGTGTGTGTGTGTGTGTGTGTGTTGTCGGTGTGTGTGTGTGTGTGTGTTGTCGGTGTGTGTGTGTGTGTGTGTTGTCGGTGTGTGTGTGTGTGTGTTTGTGTTGTCGGTGTGTGTGTGTGTGTTGTGTGTGTGTGTGTTGTCGGTGTGTGTGTGTTTTGTCGGTGTGTGTGTGTGTGTGTTGTCGGTGTGTGTGTGTGTGTGTTGTCGGTGTGTGTGTGTGTGTTGTCGGTGTGTGTGTGTGTGTGTGTGTGTTGTCGGTGTGTGTGTGTGTGTTGTCGGTGTGTGTGTGTGTGTTGTCGGTGTGTGTGTGTGTGTGTGTGTGTGTGTGTGTGTGTTGTCAGTGTGTGTGTGTGTGTGTGTTGTCGGTGTGTGTGTGTGTGTGTGTTGTCGGTGTGTGTGTCTGTGTGTGTGTGTAGTCGGTGTGTGTGTGTGTGTGTGTTGTCGTTGTGTGTGTGTGTGTTGTCGGTGTGTGTGTGTGTGTTGTCGGTGTGTGTGTGTGTGTTGTCGGTGTGTGTGTGTGTGTGTTGTCGGTGTGTGTTTGTGTGTTGTCAGTGTGTGTGTGTGTGTTGTCGGTGTGTGTGTGTGTGTTGTCGGTGTGTGTGTGTGTGTGTGTTGTCGGTGTGTGTTTGTGTGTGTTGTCGGGTGTGTGTGTGTGTTTGTGTTGTCGGTGTGTGTGTGTGTGTTGTGTGTGTGTGTGTTGTCGGTGTGTGTGTGTTTTGTCGGTGTGTGTGTGTGTGTGTTGTCGGTGTGTGTGTGTGTGTGTTGTCGGTGTGTGTGTGTGTGTTGTCGGTGTGTGTGTGTGTGTGTGTGTGTTGTCGGTGTGTGTGTGTGTGTTGTCGGTGTGTGTGTGTGTGTGTGTGTGTTGTCGGTGTGTGTGTGTGTGTTGTCGGTGTGTGTGTGTGTGTTGTCGGTGTGTGTGTGTGTGTGTGTGTGTGTGTGTGTTGTCAGTGTGTGTGTGTGTGTGTGTTGTCGGTGTGTGTGTGTGTGTGTGTTGTCGGTGTGTGTGTCTGTGTGTGTGTGTAGTCGGTGTGTGTGTGTGTGTGTGTTGTCGTTGTGTGTGTGTGTGTTGTCGGTGTGTGTGTGTGTGTTGTCGGTGTGTGTGTGTGTGTTGTCGGTGTGTGTGTGTGTGTGTGTTGTCGGTGTGTGTTTGTGTGTTGTCAGTGTGTGTGTGTGTGTTGTCGGTGTGTGTGTGTGTGTTGTCGGTGTGTGTGTGTGTGTGTGTTGTCGGTGTGTGTTTGTGTGTGTTGTCGGTGTGTGTGTGTGTGTGTTGTCGGTGTGTGTGTGTGTGTGTGTGTGTGTGTGTGTGGGTGTGTGTGTGTGTGTGTTGTCGGTGTGTGTGTGTGTTGTCGGTGTGTGTGTGTGTGTTGTCGGTGTGTGTGTGTGTCTGTGTTGTCGGTGTGTGTGTGTGTGTGTGTTGTCGGTGTGTGTATGTATGTGTCTGTGTTGTCGGTGTGTGTGTGTGTTTGTGTGTTGTCAGTGTGTGTGTGTGTGTGTGTGTGTTGTCGGTGTGTGTGTGTGTGTGTGTGTTGTCGGTGTGTGTGTGTGTTGTGTGTGTGTGTGTGTTGTCGGTGTGTGTGTGTGTGTTGTCGGTGTGTGTGTGTGTTGTCGGTGTGTGTGTGTGTGTGTTGTCGGTGTGTGTGTGTGTGTTGTCGGTGTGTGTGTGTGTGTGTGTGTGTGTGTGTGTGTGTGTGTGTTGTCGGTGTGTGTGTGTGTGTATTGTCGGTGTGTGTGTGTGTTGTGTGTGTGTGTGTTGTCGGTGTGTGTGTGTGTGTGTTGTCGGTGTGTGTGTGTGTGTTTGTGTTGTCGGTGTGTGTGTGTGTGTTGTCGGTGTGTGTGTGTGTGTGTGTGTTGTCGGTGTGTGTGTGTGTGTGTGTTGTCAGTGTGTGTGTGTGTGTTGTCTGTGTGTGTGTGTTGTCAGTGTGTGTGTGTGTGTGTTGTCGGTGTGTGTGTGTGTTGTCGGTGTGTGTGTGTGTGTGTTGTCGGTGTGTGTGTGTGTGTTGTCAGTGTGTGTGTGTGTGTTATCGGTGTGTGTGTGTGTGTGTTGTCGGTGTGTGTGTGTGTCTGTGTTGTCGGTGTGTGTGTGTGTGTTGTCGGTGTGTGTGTGTGTGTTGTCTGTGTGTGTGTGTTGTCAGTGTGTGTGTGTGTGTGTGTTGTCGGTGTGTGTGTGTGTTGTCGGTGTGTGTGTGTGTGTTTTGTCGGTGTGTGTGTGTGTGTGTTGTCGGTATGTGTGTGTGTGTTGCTGGTGTTTGTGTGTGTGTGTGTGTGTGTGTGTGTGTGTGTTGTCGGTGTGTGTGTGTGTGTTGTCGGTGTGTGTGTGTGTGTGTTGTCGGTGTGTGTGTGTGTGTTGTCGGTGTGTGTGTGTGTGTTGTCGGTGTGTTTGTGTGTGTGTGTGGTCGGTGTGTGTGTGTGTGTGTTGTCGGTGTGTGTGTGTTGTGTGTGTGTGTGTTGTCGGTGTGTGTTTGTTGTCGGTGTGTGTGTGTGTGTGTGTGTGTTGTCGGTGTGTGTGTGTGTGTGTTTGTGTTGTCGGTGTGTGTGTGTGTGTGTTGTGTGTGTGTGTGTTGTCGGTGTGTGTGTGTGTGTGTTGTCGGTGTGTGTGTGTGTGTGTTGTCGGTGTGTGTGTGTGTGTTGTCGGTGTGTGTGTGTGTGTGTGTGTGTTGTCTTTGTGTGTGTGTGTGTTGTCGGTGTGTGTGTGTGTGTTGTCGGTGTGTGTGTGTGTGTGTGTGTGTGTGTTGTCAGTGTGTGTGTGTGTGTGTTGTCGGTGTGTGTGTCTGTGTGTGTGTGTAGTCGGTGTGTGTGTGTGTGTGTGTTGTCGTTGTGTGTGTGTGTTGTCGGTGTGTGTGTGTGTGTTGTCGGTGTGTGTGTGTGTGTGTGTTGTCGGTGTGTGTTTGTGTGTTGTCAGTGTGTGTGTGTGTGTTGTCGGTGTGTGTGTGTGTGTTGTCGGTGTGTGTGTGTGTGTGTGTTGTCGGTGTGTGTTTGTGTGTGTTGTCGGTGTGTGTGTGTGTGTGTTGTCGGTGTGTGTGTGTGTGTGTGTGTGTGTGTGTGTGGGTGTGTGTGTGTGTGTGTTGTCGGTGTGTGTGTGTGTTGTCGGTGTGTGTGTGTGTGTTGTCGGTGTGTGTGTGTGTCTGTGTTGTCGGTGTGTGTGTGTGTGTGTGTTGTCGGTGTGTGTATGTATGTGTCTGTGTTGTCGGTGTGTGTGTGTGTTTGTGTGTTGTCAGTGTGTGTGTGTGTGTTGTCGGTGTGTGTGTGTGTGTGTGTGTTGTCGGTGTGTGTGTGTGTTGTGTGTGTGTGTGTGTTGTCAGTGTGTGTGTGTGTGTGTTGTCGGTGTGTGTGTCTGTGTGTGTGTGTAGTCGGTGTGTGTGTGTGTGTGTGTTGTCGTTGTGTGTGTGTGTTGTCGGTGTGTGTGTGTGTGTTGTCGGTGTGTGTGTGTGTGTGTGTTGTCGGTGTGTGTTTGTGTGTTGTCAGTGTGTGTGTGTGTGTTGTCGGTGTGTGTGTGTGTGTTGTCGGTGTGTGTGTGTGTGTGTGTTGTCGGTGTGTGTTTGTGTGTGTTGTCGGTGTGTGTGTGTGTGTGTTGTCGGTGTGTGTGTGTGTGTGTGTGTGTGTGTGTTGTCGGTGTGTGTGTGTGTTGTCGGTGTGTGTGTGTGTGTTGTCGGTGTGTGTGTGTGTCTGTGTTGTCGGTGTGTGTGTGTGTGTGTGTTGTCGGTGTGTGTATGTATGTGTCTGTGTTGTCGGTGTGTGTGTGTGTTTGTGTGTTGTCAGTGTGTGTGTGTGTGTGTGTGTGTTGTCGGTGTGTGTGTGTGTGTGTGTGTTGTCGGTGTGTGTGTGTGTTGTGTGTGTGTGTGTGTTGTCGGTGTGTGTGTGTGTGTTGTCGGTGTGTGTGTGTGTGTTGTCGGTGTGTGTGTGTATGTGTTGTCGGTGTGTGTGTGTGTGTTGTCGGTGTGTGTGTGTGTGTGTGTGTTGTCGGTGTGTGTGTGTGTGTTGTCAGTGTGTGTGTGTGTGTTGTCGGTGTGTGTGTGTGTGTGTGTGTGTGTGTTGTCGGTGTGTGTGTGTTGTGTGTGTGTGTGTTGTCGGTGTGTGTGTGTGTGTATTGTCGGTGTGTGTGTGTGTGTTGTGTGTGTGTGTGTTGTCGGTGTGTGTGTGTGTGTGTGTGTGTGTGTTGTCGGTGTGTGTGTGTTGTGTGTGTGTGTGTTGTCGGTGTGTGTGTGTGTGTGTTGTCGGTGTGTGTGTGTGTGTTTGTGTTGTCGGTGTGTGTGTGTGTGTTGTCGGTGTGTGTGTGTGTGTGTGTGTGTGTTGTCAGTGTGTGTGTGTGTGTTGTCGGTGTGTGTGTGTGTGTGTTGTCGGTGTGTGTGTGTGTGTTGTCAGTGTGTGTGTGTGTGTTATCGGTGTGTGTGTGTGTGTGTTGTCGGTGTGTGTGTGTGTCTGTGTTGTCGGTGTGTGTGTGTGTGTTGTCGGTGTGTGTGTGTGTGTTGTCTGTGTGTGTGTGTTGTCAGTGTGTGTGTGTGTGTGTGTTGTCGGTGTGTGTGTGTGTTGTCGGTGTGTGTGTGTGTGTTTTGTCGGTGTGTGTGTGTGTGTGTTGTCGGTATGTGTGTGTGTGTTGCTGGTGTTTGTGTGTGTGTGTGTGTGTGTGTGTGTGTGTTGTCGGTGTGTGTGTGTGTGTTGTCGGTGTGTTTGTGTGTGTGTGTGGTCGGTGTGTGTGTGTGTGTGTTGTCGGTGTGTGTGTGTTGTGTGTGTGTGTGTTGTCGGTGTGTGTTTGTTGTCGGTGTGTGTGTGTGTGTGTGTTCTCGGTGTGTTTGTGTGTGTGTGTGGTCGGTGTGTGTGTGTGTGTGTTGTCGGTGTGTGTGTGTGTGTTGTGTGTGTGTGTTTTGTCGGTGTGTGTGTGTGTGTTGTCGGTGTGTGTGTGTGTGTTGTCGATGTGTGTGTGTGTGTGTGTTGTCGGTGTGTGTGTGTGTGTGTTTGTGTTGTCGGTGTGTGTGTGTGTGTGTTGTCGGTGTGTGTGTGTGTTGTCGGTGTGTGTGTGTGTGTGTGTGTGTGTGTGTGTGTTGTCGGTGTGTGTGTGTGTGTTGTCGGTGTGTGTGTGTGTTGTCGGTGTGTGTGTGTGTGTGTGTGTGTGTGTGTGTGTGTTGTCGGTGTGTGTGTGTGTTGTCGGTGTGTGTGTGTGTGTGTTGTCGGTGTGTGTGTGTGTGTGTGTTGTCGGTGTGTATGTGTGTGTGTTGTCAGTGTGTGTGTGTGTGTGTGTTGTCGGTGTGTGTGTGTTTATGTGTTGTCGGTGTGTGTGTGTGTGTTGTCGGTGTGTGTGTGTGTTGTCGGTGTGTGTGTGTGTGTGTTGTCGGTTTGTGTGTGTGTGTGTGTGTTGTCGGTGTGTGTGTGTTGTCGGTGTGTGTGTGTGTGTTGTCGGTGTGTGTGTGTTGTCGGTGTGTTTGTGTGTGTGTGTTGTCGCTGTGTGTGTGTGTGTGTTGTCAGTGTGTGTGTGTGTGTGTGTTGTGTGTGTGTGTGTTGTCGGTGTGTGTGTGTGTGTTGTCGGTGTGTGTGTGTGTATGTGTTGTCGGTGTGTGTGTGTGTGTGTGTGTTGTCGGTGTGTGTGTGTGTGTGTTGTCGGTGTGTGTGTGTGTGTGTGTTGTCGGTATGTGTGTGTGTGTTGCTGGTGTTTGTGTGTGTGTGTGTTGTCGGTGTGTGTGTGTGTGTTGTCGGTGTGTGTGTGTGTGTGTGTGTGTGTGTGTTGTCGGTGTGTGTTGTGTGTTGTCGGTGTGTGTGTGTGTGTGTTGTCGGGGTGTGTGTGTGTGTGTTGTCGGTGTGTGTGTGTGTGTTGTCGGTGTGTTTGTGTGTGTGTGTGGTCGGTGTGTGTGTGTGTGTGTTGTCGGTGTGTGTGTGTGTGTTGTGTGTGTGTGTGTTGTCGGTGTGTGTGTGTGTGTTGTCGGTGTGTGTGTGTGTGTGTGTTGTCGGTGTGTGTGTGTGTGTGTGTGTGTTGTCGGTGTGTGTGTGTGTGTGTTTGTGTTGTCGGTGTGTGTGTGTGTGTGTTGTGTGTGTGTGTGTTGTAGGTGTGTGTGTGTTTTGTCGGTGTGTGTGTGTGTGTGTTGTCGGTGTGTGTGTGTGTGTGTTGTCGGTGTGTGTGTGTGTGTTGTCGGTGTGTGTGTGTGTGTGTGTGTGTTGTCGGTGTGTGTGTGTGTGTTGTCGGTGTGTGTGTGTGTGTTGTCGGTGTGTGTGTGTGTGTGTGTGTGTGTGTGTTGTCGGTGTGTGTGTGTGTGTGTTGTGTGTGTGTGTGTGTTGTCGGTGTGTGTGTGTGTGTGTTGTCGGTGTGTGTGTGTGTGTGTGTTGTCGGTGTGTGTGTGTGTGTGTGTTGTCGGTGTGTGTGTGTGTTGTCGGTGTGTGTGTGTGTGTGTGTTGTCGGTGTGTGTGTGTGTGTGTGTTGTCGGTGTGTGTGTGTGTGTTGTCGGTGTGTGTGTGTGTTGTCGGTGTGTGTGTGTGTGTGTGTTGTCGGTGTGTGTGTGTTATCGGTGTGTGTGTGTGTTGTCGGTGTGTGTGTGTGTGTGTGTGTTGTCGGTGTGTGTGTGTGTGTGTTGTCGGTGTGTGTGTGTGTGTTGTCGGTGTGTGTGTGTTGTCGGTGTGTGTGTGTGTGTGTTGTGGGTGTGTTGTCGGTGTGTGTGTGTGTGTGTTGTCGGTGTGTGCGTGTGTGTTTTGTCGGTGTGTGTGTGTGTGTGTTGTCGGTGTGTGTGTGTGTGTTGTGTGTGTGTGTGTTGTCGGTGTGTGTGTGTGTTGTCGGTGTGTGTGTTGTCGGTGTGTGTGTGTGTGTGTGTGTGTTGTCGGTGTGTGTGTGTGTGTTGTCGGTGTGTGTGTGTGTGTGTTGTCGGTGTGTGTGTTGTCAGTGTGTGTGTGTGTGTGTGTTGTCGGTGTGTGTGTGTGTGTGTGTTGTCGGTGTGTGTGTGTGTGTGTTGTCGGTGTGTGTGTGTGTGTGTTGTCAGTGTGTGTGTGTGTTGCTGGTGTTTGTGTGTGTGTGTGTTGTCGGTGTGTGTGTGTGTGTTGTCGGTGTGTGTGTGTGTGTTGTCGGTGTGTGTGTGTGTGTGTGTGTGTGTTGTCGGTGTGTGTGTGTGTGTTGTCGGAGTGTGTGTGTGTGTTGTCGGTGTGTTTGTATGTGTGTGTTGTCGCTGTGTGTGTGTGTGTTGTCGGTGTGTGTGTGTGTGTGTTGTGTGTGTGTGTTGTCGGTGTGTGTGTGTGTGTTGTCGGTGTGTGTGTGTATGTGTTGTCGGTGTGTGTGTGTGTGTGTTGTCGGTGTGTGTGTGTGTGTGTTGTCGGTGTGTGTGTGTGTGTGTTGTCGGTATGTGTGTGTGTGTTGCTGGTGTTTGTGTGTGTGTGTGTTGTCGGTGTGTGTGTGTGTGTTGTCGGTGTGTGTGTGTGTGTGTGTGTGTGTTGTCGGTGTGTGTGTGTGTGTTGTCGGTGTGTGTGTGTGTGTGTTGTCGGGGTGTGTGTGTGTGTGTTGTCGGGGTGTGTGTGTGTGTGTGGTCGGTGTGTTTGTGTGTGTGTGTGGTCGGTGTGTGTGTGTGTGTGTTGTCGGTGTGTGTGTGTGTGTTGTGTGTGTGTGTGTTGTCGGTGTGTGTGTGTGTGTTGTCGGTGTGTGTGTGTGTGTTCTCGGTGTGTTTGTGTGTGTGTGTTGTCGGTGTGTGTGTGTGTGTGTTGTGTGTGTGTGTGTTGTCGGTGTGTGTGTGTGTGTTGTCGGTGTGTGTGTGTGTGTGTTGTCGGTGTGTGTGTGTGTGTGTGTGTGTTGTCGGTGTCTGTGTGTGTGTGTTTGTGTTGTCGGTGTTTGTGTGTGTGTGTTGTGTGTGTGTGTGTTGTCGGTGTGTGTGTGTGTTGTCGGTGTGTGTGTGTGTGTGTGTTGTCGGTGTGTCTGTGTGTGTGTGTGTTGTCGGTGTGTGTGTGTGTGTGTGTTTGTGTTGTCGGTGTGTGTGTGTGTGTGTTGTGTGTGTGTGTGTTGTCGGTGTGTGTGTGTGTTGTCGGTGTGTGTGTGTGTGTGTTGTCGGTGTTTGTGTGTGTGTTGTCGGTGTGTGTGAGTGTGTGTGTGTTGTCGGTGTGTGTGTGTGTGTTGTCGGTGTGTGTGTGTGTGTGTTGTCGGGGTGTGTGTGTGTGTGTTGTCGGTGTGTGTGTGTGTGTTGTCGGTGTGTTTGTGTGTGTGTGTGGTCGGTGTGTGTGTGTGTTGTCGGTGTGTGTGTGTGTTGTGTGTGTGTGTGTTGTCGGTGTGTGTGTGTGTGTTGTCGGTGTGTGTGTGTGTGTTCTCGGTGTGTTTGTGTGTGTGTGTGGTCAGTGTGTGTGTGTGTGTGTTGTCGGTGTGTGTGTGTGTGTTGTGTGTGTGTGTTGTCGGTGTGTGTGTGTGTGTGATGTCGGTGTGTGTGTGTGTGTGTTTGTGTTGTCGGTGTGTGTGTGTGTGTGTTGTGTGTGTGTGTGTTGTCGGTGTGTGTGTGTTTTGTCGGTGTGTGTGTGTGTGTGTGTTGTCGGTGTGTGTGTGTGTGTTGTCGGTGTGTGTGTGTGTGTGTGTGTGTGTGTTGTCAGTGTGTGTGTGTGTGTGTGTTGTCGGTGTGTGTGTGTGTGTGTGTTGTCGGTGTGTGTGTCTGTGTGTGTGTGTAGTCGGTGTGTGTGTGTGTGTGTGTGTTGTCGTTGTGTGTGTGTGTGTTGTCGGTGTGTGTGTGTGTGTTGTCGGTGTGTGTGTGTGTGTTGTCGGTGTGTGTGTGTGTGTTCTCGGTGTGTTTGTGTGTGTGTGTGGTCGGTGTGTGTGTGTGTGTGTTGTCGGTGTGTGTGTGTGTGTTGTGTGTGTGTGTTGTCGGTGTGTGTGTGTGTGTGATGTCGGTGTGTGTGTGTGTGTGTTTGTGTTGTCGGTGTGTGTGTGTGTGTGTTGTGTGTGTGTGTGTTGTCGGTGTGTGTGTGTTTTGTCGGTGTGTGTGTGTGTGTGTGTTGTCGGTGTGTGTGTGTGTGTTGTCGGTGTGTGTGTGTGTGTGTGTGTGTGTGTGTGTTGTCAGTGTGTGTGTGTGTGTGTGTTGTCGGTGTGTGTCTGTGTGTGTGTGTAGTCGGTGTGTGTGTGTGTGTGTGTGTTGTCGTTGTGTGTGTGTGTGTTGTCGGTGTGTGTGTGTGTGTTGTCGGTGTGTGTGTGTGTGTTGTCGGTGTGTGTGTGTGTGTGTGTTGTCGGTGTGTGTTTGTGTGTTGTCAGTGTGTGTGTGTGTGTTGTCGGTGTGTGTGTGTGTGTTGTCGGTGTGTGTGTGTGTGTGTGTTGTCGGTGTGTGTTTGTGTGTGTTGTCGGTGTGTGTGTGTGTGTGTTGTCGGTGTGTGTGTGTGTGTGTGTGTGTGTGTGTGGGTGTGTGTGTGTGTGTGTTGTCGGTGTGTGTGTGTGTGTTGTCGGTGTGTGTGTGTGTGTTGTCGGTGTGTGTGTGTGTCTGTGTTGTCGGTGTGTGTGTGTGTGTGTGTTGTCGGTGTGTGTATGTATGTGTCTGTGTTGTCGGTGTGTGTGTGTGTTTGTGTGTTGTCAGTGTGTGTGTGTGTGTGTGTGTTGTCGGTGTGTGTGTGTGTGTGTGTGTTGTCGGTGTGTGTGTGTGTGTTGTGTGTGTGTGTGTGTTGTCGGTGTGTGTGTGTGTGTTGTCGGTGTGTGTGTTTGTGTTGTCGGTGTGTGTGTGTATGTGTTGTCGGTGTGTGTGTGTGTGTTGTCGGTGTGTGTGTGTGTGTGTGTGTTGTCGGTGTGTGTGTGTGTGTTGTCAGTGTGTGTGTGTGTGTTGTCGGTGTGTGTGTGTGTGTGTGTGTGTGTGTTGTCGGTGTGTGTGTGTGTGTATTGTCGGTGTGTGTGTGTGTGTTGTGTGTGTGTGTGTTGTCGGTGTGTGTGTGTGTGTGTTGTCGGTGTGTGTGTGTGTGTTTGTGTTGTCGGTGTGTGTGTGTGTGTTGTCGGTGTGTGTGTGTGTGTGTGTGTTGTCGGTGTGTGTGTGTGTGTGTGTTGTCAGTGTGTGTGTGTGTGTTGTCGGTGTGTGTGTGTGTGTGTGTTGTCGGTGTGTGTGTGTTGTCAGTGTGTGTGTGTGTGTTATCGGTGTGTGTGTGTGTGTGTTGTCGGTGTGTGTGTGTGTCTGTGTTGTCGGTGTGTGTGTGTGTGTTGTCGGTGTGTGTGTGTGTGTGTTGTCTGTGTGTGTGTGTTGTCAGTGTGTGTGTGTGTGTGTGTGTTGTCGGTGTGTGTGTGTGTTGTCGGTGTGTGTGTGTGTGTTTTGTCGGTGTGTGTGTGTGTGTGTTGTCGGTATGTGTGTGTGTGTTGCTGGTGTTTGTGTGTGTGTGTGTGTGTGTGTGTGTTGTCGGTGTGTGTGTGTGTGTTGTCGGTGTGTGTGTGTGTGTGTTGTCGGTGTGTGTGTGTGTGTTGTCGGTGTGTGTGTGTGTGTTGTCGGTGTGTTTGTGTGTGTGTGTGGTCGGTGTGTGTGTGTGTGTGTTGTCGGTGTGTGTGTGTTGTGTGTGTGTGTGTTGTCGGTGTGTGTTTGTTGTCGGTGTGTGTGTGTGTGTGTGTTGTCGGTGTGTGTGTGTGTGTGTTGTCGGTGTGTGTGTGTGTGTTTGTGTTGTCGGTGTGTGTGTGTGTGTGTGTTGTCGGTGTGTGTGTGTGTGTTGTCGGTGTGTGTGTGTGTGTGTTGTCGGTGTGTGTGTGTGTGTTGTCGGTGTGTTTGTGTGTGTGTGTGGTCGGTGTGTGTGTGTGTGTGTTGTCGGTGTGTGTGTGTTGTGTGTGTGTGTGTTGTCGGTGTGTGTTTGTTGTCGGTGTGTGTGTGTGTGTGTGTTGTCGGTGTGTGTGTGTGTGTGTTGTCGGTGTGTGTGTGTGTGTTTGTGTTGTCGGTGTGTGTGTGTGTGTGTGTTGTCGGTGTGTGTGTGTGTGTGTTGTCGGTGTGTGTGTGTGTGTTGTCGGTGTGTGTGTGTGTGTTCTCGGTGTGTTAGTGTGTGTGTGTGGTCGGTGTGTGTGTGTGTGTGTTGTCGGTGTGTGTGTGTGTGTTCTGTGTGTGTGTGTTGTCGGTGTGTGTGTGTGTGTTGTCGGTGTGTGTGTGTGTGTGTGTTGTCGATGTGTGTGTGTGTGTTGTCGGTGTGTGTGTGTGTGTGTTTGTGTTGTCGGTGTGTGTGTGTGTGTGTTGTGTGTGTGTGTGTTGTCGGTGTGTGTGTGTGTTGTCGGTGTGTGTGTGTGTGTGTTGTCGGTGTGTGTGTGTGTTGTCGGTGTGTGTGTGTGTTGTCGGTGTGTGTGTGTGTGTGTGTGTGTGTGTGTGTTGTCGGTGTGTGTGTGTGTTGTCGGTGTGTGTGTGTGTGTGTTGTCGGTGTGTGTGTGTGTGTGTGTGTTGTCGGTGTGTATGTGTGTGTGTTGTCAGTGTGTGTGTGTGTGTGTGTTGTCGGTGTGTGTGTGTTTATGTGTTGTCGGTGTGTGTGTGTGTGTTGTCGGTGTGTGTGTGTGTTGTCGGTGTGTGTGTGTGTGTGTTGTCGGTTTGTGTGTGTGTGTGTGTGTTGTCGGTGTGTGTGTGTTGTCGGTGTGTGTGTGTGTGTTGTCGGTGTGTGTGTGTTGTCGGTGTGTTTGTGTGTGTGTGTTGTCGCTGTGTGTGTGTGTGTGTTGTCGGTGTGTGTGTGTGTGTTGTGTGTGTGTGTGTTGTGTGTGTGTGTGTGTTGTCGGTGTGTGTGTGTGTGTGTGTGTGTGTGTTGTCGGTGTGTGTGTGTGTTGTCGGTGTGTGTGTGTGTGTGTTGTCGGTGTGTGTGTGTGTGTGTGTGTTGTCGGTGTGTATGTGTGTGTGTTGTCAGTGTGTGTGTGTGTGTGTGTTGTCGGTGTGTGTGTGTTTATGTGTTGTCGGTGTGTGTGTGTGTGTTGTCGGTGTGTGTGTGTGTTGTCGGTGTGTGTGTGTGTGTGTTGTCGGTTTGTGTGTGTGTGTGTGTGTTGTCGGTGTGTGTGTGTTGTCGGTGTGTGTGTGTGTGTTGTCGGTGTGTGTGTGTTGTCGGTGTGTTTGTGTGTGTGTGTTGTCGCTGTGTGTGTGTGTGTGTTGTCGGTGTGTGTGTGTGTGTGTGTTGTGTGTGTGTGTGTTGTGTGTGTGTGTGTGTTGTCGGTGTGTGTGTGTGTGTTGTCGGTGTGTGTGTGTGTGTTGTCGGTGTGTGTGTGTGTATGTGTTGTCGGTGTGTGTGTGTGTGTGTGTTGTCGGTGTGTGTGTGTGTGTGTTGTCGGTGTGTGTGTGTGTGTGTTGTCGGTGTGTGTGTGTGTGTTGTCGGTGTGTGTGTGTGTGTGTGTGTTGTCGGTGTGTGTGTGTGTGTTGTCGGTGTGTGTGTGTTTTGTCGGTGTGTGTGTGTGTGTGTTGTCGGTGTGTGTGTGTGTGTGTTGTCGGTGTGTGTGTGTGTGTTGTCGGTGTGTGTGTGTGTGTGTGTGTTGTCGGTGTGTGTGTGTGTGTTGTCGGTGTGTGTGTGTGTGTTGTCGGTGTGTGTGTGTGTGTGTGTGTGTGTGTGTGTGTTGTCGGTGTGTGTGTGTGTGTGTTGTGTGTGTGTGTTTGTTGTCGGTGTGTGTGTGTGTGTGTTGTCGGTGTGTGTGTGTGTGTGTGTTGTCGGTGTGTGTATGTATGTGTCTGTGTTGTCGGTGTGTGTGTGTGTTTGTGTGTTGTCAGTGTGTGTGTGTGTGTGTGTGTGTTGTCGGTGTGTGTGTGTGTGTGTGTTGTCGGTGTGTGTGTGTGTGTTGTGTGTGTGTGTGTGTTGTCGGTGTGTGTGTGTGTGTTGTCGGTGTGTGTGTGTATGTGTTGTCGGTGTGTGTGTGTGTGTTGTCGGTGTGTGTGTGTGTGTGTGTGTTGTCGGTGTGTGTGTGTGTGTTGTCAGTGTGTGTGTGTGTGTTGTCGGTGTGTGTGTGTGTGTGTGTGTGTGTGTGTTGTCGGTGTGTGTGTGTTGTGTGTGTGTGTGTTGTCGGTGTGTGTGTGTGTGTATTGTCGGTGTGTGTGTGTGTGTTGTGTGTGTGTGTGTTGTCGGTGTGTGTGTGTGTGTGTGTTGTCGGTGTGTGTGTGTGTGTTTGTGTTGTCGGTGTGTGTGTGTGTGTTGTCGGTGTGTGTGTGTGTGTGTGTGTTGTCGGTGTGTGTGTGTGTGTTGTCAGTGTGTGTGTGTGTGTTGTCGGTGTGTGTGTGTGTGTGTTGTCGGTGTGTGTGTGTGTGTTGTCAGTGTGTGTGTGTGTGTTATCGGTGTGTGTGTGTGTGTGTTGTCGGTGTGTGTGTGTGTCTGTGTTGTCGGTGTGTGTGTGTGTGTTGTCGGTGTGTGTGTGTGTGTTGTCTGTGTGTGTGTGTTGTCAGTGTGTGTGTGTGTGTGTGTTGTCGGTGTGTGTGTGTGTTGTCGGTGTGTGTGTGTGTGTTTTGTCGGTGTGTGTGTGTGTGTGTTGTCGGTATGTGTGTGTGTGTTGCTGGTGTTTGTGTGTGTGTGTGTGTGTGTGTGTGTTGTCGGTGTGTGTGTGTGTGTTGTCGGTGTGTGTGTGTGTGTGTTGTCGGTGTGTGTGTGTGTGTTGTCGGTGTGTGTGTGTGTGTTGTCGGTGTGTTTGTGTGTGTGTGTGGTCGGTGTGTGTGTGTGTGTGTTGGCGGTGTGTGTGTGTTGTGTGTGTGTGTGTTGTCGGTGTGTGTTTGTTGTCGGTGTGTGTGTGTGTGTGTGTGTGTGTTGTCGGTGTGTGTGTGTGTGTGTTGTCGGTGTGTGTGTGTGTTGTCGGTGTGTGTGTGTGTGTGTGTGTGTGTGTGTTGTCGGTGTGTGTGTGTGTTGTCGGTGTGTGTGTGTGTGTGTTGTCGGTGTGTGTGTGTGTGTGTGTGTTGTCGGTGTGTATGTGTGTGTGTTGTCAGTGTGTGTGTGTGTGTGTGTTGTCGGTGTGTGTGTGTTTATGTGTTGTCGGTGTGTGTGTGTGTGTTGTTGGTGTGTGTGTGTGTTGTCGGTGTGTGTGTGTGTGTGTTGTCGGTTTGTGTGTGTGTGTGTGTGTTGTCGGTGTGTGTGTATTGTCGGTGTGTGTGTGTGTGTTGTCGGTGTGTGTGTGTTGTCGGTGTGTTTGTGTGTGTGTGTTGTCGCTGTGTGTGTGTGTGTGTTGTCGGTGTGTGTGTGTGTGTGTTGTGTGTGTGTGTGTTGTCGGTGTGTGTGTGTGTGTGTTGTCGGTATGTGTGTGTGTGTTGCTGGTGTTTGTGTGTGTGTGTGTTGTCGGTGTGTGTGTGTGTGTTGTCGGTGTGTGTGTGTGTGTGTGTGTGTGTGTGTGTGTGTTGTCGGTGTGTGTTGTGTGTTGTCGGTGTGTGTGTGTGTGTGTGTTGTCGGTGTGTGTGTGTGTGTGTTGTCGGTGTGTGTGTGTGTGTGTGTTGTCGGTGTGTGTGTGTGTGTGTGTGTTGTCGGTGTGTGTGTGTGTGTTGTCGGTGTGTGTGTGTGTTGTCGGTGTGTGTGTGTGTGTGTGTGTTGTCGGTGTGTGTGTGTTATCGGTGTGTGTGTGTGTTGTCGGTGTGTGTGTGTGTGTGTGTGTGTTGTGTGTGTGTGTGTTGTCGGTGTGTGTGTGTGTGTTGTCGGTGTGTGTTTTGTCGGTGTGTGTGTGTGTGTGTGTGTGTGTTGTCGGTGTGTGTGTGTGTGTTGTCGGTGTGTGTGTGTGTGTGTTGTCGGTGTGTGTGTGTGTTGTCAGTGTGTGTGTGTGTGTGTTGTCGGTGTGTGTGTGTGTGTGTGTTGTCGGTGTGTGTGTGTGTTGTCGGTGTGTGTGTGTGTGTGTGTTGTCGGTGTGTGTGTGTGTGTGTGTTGTCGGTGTGTGTGTGTGTGTTGTCGGTGTGTGTGTGTGTGTGTGTGTTGTCGGTGTGTGTGTGTGTGTTGTCGGTGTGTGCGTGTGTGTTGTCGGTGTGTGTGTGTGTGTGTGTGTGTGTGTTGTCGGTGTGTGCGTGTGTGTTTTGTCGGTGTGTGTGTGTGTGTGTTGTCGGTGTGTGTGTGTGTGTTGTCGGTGTGTGCGTGTGTGTTGTCGGTGTGTGTGTGTGTGTGTGTTGTCGGTGTGTGTGTGTGTGTGTGTGTGTGTGTTGTCGGTGTGTGCGTGTGTGTTTTGTCGGTGTGTGTGTGTGTGTGTTGTCGGTGTGTGTGTGTGTGTTGTGTGTGTGTGTGTTGTCGGTGTGTGTGTGTGTTGTCGGTGTGTGTTTTGTCGGTGTGTGTGTGTGTGTGTGTGTGTTGTCGGTGTGTGTGTGTGTGTTGTCGGTGTGTGTGTGTGTGTTGTCGGTGTGTGTGTGTGTTGTCAGTGTGTGTGTGTGTGTGTTGTCGGTGTGTGTGTGTGTGTGTGTTGTCGGTGTGTGTGTGTGTGTTGTCGGTGTGTGTGTGTGTGTGTTGTCGGTGTGTGTGTGTGTGTGTTGTCAGTGTGTGTGTGTGTTGCTGGTGTTTGTGTGTGTGTGTGTTGTCGGTGTGTGTGTGTGTGTTGTCGGTGTGTGTGTGTGTGTTGTCGGTGTGTGTGTGTGTGTGTGTGTGTGTTGTCGGTGTGTGTGTGTGTTGTCGGTGTGTGTGTGTGTGTTGTCGGTGTGTTTGTATGTGTGTGTTGTCGCTGTGTGTGTGTGTGTTGTCGGTGTGTGTGTGTGTGTGTTGTGTGTGTGTGTGTTGTCGGTGTGTGTGTGTGTGTTGTCGGTGTGTGTGTGTATGTGTTGTCGGTGTGTGTGTGTGTGTGTTGTCGGTGTGTGTGTGTGTGTTGTGTGTGTGTGTGTTGTCGGTGTGTGTGTGTGTGTTGTCGGTGTGTGTGTGTGTGTTCTCGGTGTGTGTGTGTGTGGTCGGTGTGTGTGTGTGTGTTGTCGGTGTGTGTGTGTGTGTGTGTGTTGTCGGTGTGTGTGTGTGTGTGTGTGTTGTCGGTGTGTGTGTGTGTGTGTTTGTGTTGTCGGTGTGTGTGTGTGTGTGTGTGTTGTCGGTGTGTGTGTGTGTGTGTTTGTGTTGTCGGTGTGTGTGTGTGTGTGTTGTGTGTGTGTGTGTTGTCGGTGTGTGTGTGTGTTGTCGGTGTGTGTGTGTGTGTGTGTTGTCGGTGTGTGTGTGTGTGTGTGTTGTCGGTGTGTGTGTGTGTGTGTTTGTGTTGTCGGTGTGTGTGTGTGTGTGTTGTGTGTGTGTGTGTTGTCGGTGTGTGTGTGTGTTGTCGGTGTGTGTGTGTGTGTGTTGTCGGTGTTTGTGTGTGTGTTGTCGGTGTGTGTGAGTGTGTGTGTGTTGTCGGTGTGTGTGTGTGTGTTGTCGGTGTGTGTGTGTGTGTGTTGTCGGGGTGTGTGTGTGTGTGTTGTCGGTGTGTGTGTGTGTGTTGTCGGTGTGTTTGTGTGTGTGTGTGGTCGGTGTGTGTGTGTGTGTGTTGTCGGTGTGTGTGTGTGTGTTGTGTGTGTGTGTGTTGTCGGTGTGTGTGTGTGTGTTGTCGGTGTGTGTGTGTGTGTTCTCGGTGTGTTTGTGTGTGTGTGTGGTCGGTGTGTGTGTGTGTGTTGTCGGTGTGTTTGTGTGTGTGTGTGGTCGGTGTGTGTGTGTGTGTGTTGTCGGTGTGTGTGTGTGTGTTGTGTGTGTGTGTGTTGTCGGTGTGTGTGTGTGTGTTGTCGGTGTGTGTGTGTGTGTTCTCGGTGTGTTTGTGTGTGTGTGTGGTCGGTGTGTGTGTGTGTGTGTTGTCGGTGTGTGTGTGTGTTGTGTGTGTGTTGTCGGTGTGTGTGTGTGTGTTGTCGGTGTGTGTGTGTGTGTGTGTGTTGTCGGTGTGTGTGTGTGTGTGTGTTGTCGGTGTGTGTGTGTGTGTGTTTGTGTTGTCGGTGTGTGTGTGTGTGTGTGTGTTGTCGGTGTGTGTGTGTGTGTGTTTGTGTTGTCGGTGTGTGTGTGTGTGTGTTGTGTGTGTGTGTGTTGTCGGTGTGTGTGTGTGTTGTCGGTGTGTGTGTGTGTGTGTGTTGTCGGTGTGTGTGTGTGTGTGTGTTGTCGGTGTGTGTGTGTGTGTGTTTGTGTTGTCGGTGTGTGTGTGTGTGTGTTGTGTGTGTGTGTGTTGTCGGTGTGTGTGTGTGTTGTCGGTGTGTGTGTGTGTGTGTTGTCGGTGTTTGTGTGTGTGTTGTCGGTGTGTGTGAGTGTGTGTGTGTTGTCGGTGTGTGTGTGTGTGTTGTCGGTGTGTGTGTGTGTGTGTTGTCGGGGTGTGTGTGTGTGTGTTGTCGGTGTGTGTGTGTGTGTTGTCGGTGTGTTTGTGTGTGTGTGTGGTCGGTGTGTGTGTGTGTGTGTTGTCGGTGTGTGTGTGTGTGTTGTGTGTGTGTGTGTTGTCGGTGTGTGTGTGTGTGTTGTCGGTGTGTGTGTGTGTGTTCTCGGTGTGTTTGTGTGTGTGTGTGGTCGGTGTGTGTGTGTGTTGTCGGTGTGTGTGTGTGTGTGTGTGTTGTCGGTGTGTGTGTGTGTGTTGTCGGTGTGTGTGTGTGTGTGTTGTCGGTGTGTGTGTGTGTGTGTGTTGTCGGTGTGTGTGTGTGTGTTTGTGTTGTCGGTGTGTGTGTGTGTGTGTGTGTTGTCGGTGTGTGTGTGTGTTGTCGGTGTGTGTGTGTGTGTGTGTTGTCGGTGTGTGTGTGTGTGTGTTTGTGTTGTCGGTGTGTGTGTGTGTGTGTTGTGTGTGTGTGTGTTGTCGGTGTGTGTGTGTGTTGTCGGTGTGTGTGTGTGTGTGTTGTCGGTGTTTGTGTGTGTGTTGTCGGTGTGTGTGTGTGTGTGTTGTCGGTGTTTGTGTGTGTGTTGTCGGTGTGTGTGTGTGTGTTGTCGGTGTGTGTGTGTGTGTGTTGTCGGGGTGTGTGTGTGTGTGTTGTCGGTGTGTGTGTGTGTGTTGTCGGTGTGTGTGTGTGTGTTCTCGGTGTGTTTGTGTGTGTGTGTGGTCGGTGTGTGTGTGTGTTGTCGGTGTGTGTGTGTGTGTTGTGTGTGTGTGTTGTCGGTGTGTGTGTGTGTGTTGTCGGTGTGTGTGTGTGTGTGTTGTCGGTGTGTGTGTGTGTGTGTGTGTGTTGTCGGTGTGTGTGTGTGTGTTTGTGTTGTCGGTGTGTGTGTGTGTGTTGTCGGTGTGTGTGTGTGTTGTCGGTGTGTGTGTGTGTGTTGTCGGTGTGTGTGTGTGTTGTCGGTGTGTGTGTGTGAGTGTTGTGAGTGTGTTGTCGGTGTGTGTGTGTGTGTGTTGTCGGTGTGTGCGTGTGTGTTTTGTCGGTGTGTGTGTGTGTGTGTTGTCGGTGTGTGTGTGTGTGTTGTGTGTGTGTGTGTTGTCGGTGTGTGTGTGTGAGTGTGTGTGTTGTCGGTGTGTGTGTGTGTGTTGTCGGTGTGTGTGTGTGTGTGTGTTGTCAGTGTGTGTGTGTTTATGTGTTGTCGGTGTGTGTGTGTGTGTGTTGTCGGTGTGTGTGTGTGTGTTGTCGGTGTGTGTGTGTGTTGTCGGTGTGTGTGTGTGTGTTGTCGGTGTGTGTGTGTGTTGTCAGTGTGTGTGTGTGTGTTGTCGGTGTGTGTGTGTGTGTGTGTGTTGTCGGTGTGTGTGTGTGTGTGTTTGTGTTGTCGGTGTGTGTGTGTGTGTGTTGTGTGTGTGTGTGTTGTAGGTGTGTGTGTGTGTGTGTGTTGTCGGTGTGTGTGTGTGTGTGTGTGTGTTGTCGGTGTGTGTGTGTGTGTTTGTGTTGTCGGTGTGTGTGTGTGTGTGTGTGTTGTCGGTGTGTGTGTGTGTGTTCTCGGTGTGTTTGTGTGTGTGTGTGTGGTCGGTGTGTGTGTGTGTGTGTTGTCGGTGTGTGTGTGTGTGTTGTGTGTGTGTGTTGTCGGTGTGTGTGTGTGTGTTGTCGGTGTGTGTGTGTGTGTGTGTGTGTTGTCGGTGTGTGTGTGTGTGTGTGTGTGTTGTCGGTGTGTGTGTGTGTGTTTGTGTTGTCGGTGTGTGTGTGTGTGTGTGTGTTGTCGGTGTGTGTGTGTGTTGTCGGTGTGTGTGTGTGTGTGTTGTCGGTGTGTGTGTGTGTGTGTTGTCGGTGTGTGTGTGTGTTGTCGGTGTGTGTGTGTGTGTGTGTGTGTGTTGTCGGTGTGTGTGTGTGTGTTGTCGGTGTGTGTGTGTGTGTTGTCGGTGTGTGTGTGTGTGTTGTCGGTGTGTATGTGTGTGTGTTGTCAGTGTGTGTGTGTGTGTGTGTTGTCGGTGTGTGTGTGTGTGTTGTAGGTGTGTGTGTGTGTGTGTGTTGTCGGTGTGTGTGTGTGTGTGTGTGTGTTGTCGGTGTGTGTGTGTGTGTTTGTGTTGTCGGTGTGTGTGTGTGTGTGTGTGTTGTCGGTGTGTGTGTGTGTTGTCGGTGTGTGTGTGTGTGTGTTGTCGGTGTGTGTGTGTGTGTGTTGTCGGTGTGTGTGTGTGTTGTCGGTGTGTGTGTGTGTGTGTGTGTGTGTTGTCGGTGTGTGTGTGTGTGTTGTCGGTGTGTGTGTGTGTGTTGTCGGTGTGTGTGTGTGTGTGTTTGTGTTGTCGGTGTGTGTGTGTGTGTGTTGTGTGTGTGTGTGTTGTCGGTGTGTGTGTGTGTTGTCGGTGTGTGTGTGTGTGTGTGTTGTCGGTGTGTGTGTGTGTGTGTGTTGTCGGTGTGTGTGTGTGTGTGTTTGTGTTGTCGGTGTGTGTGTGTGTGTGTTGTGTGTGTGTGTGTTGTCGGTGTGTGTGTGTGTTGTCGGTGTGTGTGTGTGTGTGTTGTCGGTGTTTGTGTGTGTGTTGTCGGTGTGTGTGAGTGTGTGTGTGTTGTCGGTGTGTGTGTGTGTGTTGTCGGTGTGTGTGTGTGTGTGTTGTCGGGGTGTGTGTGTGTGTGTTGTCGGTGTGTGTGTGTGTGTTGTCGGTGTGTTTGTGTGTGTGTGTGGTCGGTGTGTGTGTGTGTGTGTTGTCGGTGTGTGTGTGTGTGTTGTGTGTGTGTGTGTTGTCGGTGTGTGTGTGTGTGTTGTCGGTGTGTGTGTGTGTGTTCTCGGTGTGTTTGTGTGTGTGTGTGGTCGGTGTGTGTGTGTGTGTTGTCGGTGTGTTTGTGTGTGTGTGTGGTCGGTGTGTGTGTGTGTGTGTTGTCGGTGTGTGTGTGTGTGTTGTGTGTGTGTGTGTTGTCGGTGTGTGTGTGTGTGTTGTCGGTGTGTGTGTGTGTGTTCTCGGTGTGTTTGTGTGTGTGTGTGGTCGGTGTGTGTGTGTGTGTGTTGTCGGTGTGTGTGTGTGTTGTGTGTGTGTTGTCGGTGTGTGTGTGTGTGTTGTCGGTGTGTGTGTGTGTGTGTGTGTTGTCGGTGTGTGTGTGTGTGTGTGTTGTCGGTGTGTGTGTGTGTGTGTTTGTGTTGTCGGTGTGTGTGTGTGTGTGTGTGTTGTCGGTGTGTGTGTGTGTGTGTTTGTGTTGTCGGTGTGTGTGTGTGTGTGTTGTGTGTGTGTGTGTTGTCGGTGTGTGTGTGTGTTGTCGGTGTGTGTGTGTGTGTGTGTTGTCGGTGTGTGTGTGTGTGTGTGTTGTCGGTGTGTGTGTGTGTGTGTTTGTGTTGTCGGTGTGTGTGTGTGTGTGTTGTGTGTGTGTGTGTTGTCGGTGTGTGTGTGTGTTGTCGGTGTGTGTGTGTGTGTGTTGTCGGTGTTTGTGTGTGTGTTGTCGGTGTGTGTGAGTGTGTGTGTGTTGTCGGTGTGTGTGTGTGTGTTGTCGGTGTGTGTGTGTGTGTGTTGTCGGGGTGTGTGTGTGTGTGTTGTCGGTGTGTGTGTGTGTGTTGTCGGTGTGTTTGTGTGTGTGTGTGGTCGGTGTGTGTGTGTGTGTGTTGTCGGTGTGTGTGTGTGTGTTGTGTGTGTGTGTGTTGTCGGTGTGTGTGTGTGTGTTGTCGGTGTGTGTGTGTGTGTTCTCGGTGTGTTTGTGTGTGTGTGTGGTCGGTGTGTGTGTGTGTTGTCGGTGTGTGTGTGTGTGTGTGTGTTGTCGGTGTGTGTGTGTGTGTTGTCGGTGTGTGTGTGTGTGTGTTGTCGGTGTGTGTGTGTGTGTGTGTTGTCGGTGTGTGTGTGTGTGTTTGTGTTGTCGGTGTGTGTGTGTGTGTGTGTGTTGTCGGTGTGTGTGTGTGTTGTCGGTGTGTGTGTGTGTGTGTGTTGTCGGTGTGTGTGTGTGTGTGTTTGTGTTGTCGGTGTGTGTGTGTGTGTGTTGTGTGTGTGTGTGTTGTCGGTGTGTGTGTGTGTTGTCGGTGTGTGTGTGTGTGTGTTGTCGGTGTTTGTGTGTGTGTTGTCGGTGTGTGTGAGTGTGTGTGTGTTGTCGGTGTGTGTGTGTGTGTTGTCGGTGTGTGTGTGTGTGTGTTGTCGGGGTGTGTGTGTGTGTGTTGTCGGTGTGTGTGTGTGTGTTGTCGGTGTGTGTGTGTGTGTTCTCGGTGTGTTTGTGTGTGTGTGTGGTCGGTGTGTGTGTGTGTTGTCGGTGTGTGTGTGTGTGTTGTGTGTGTGTGTTGTCGGTGTGTGTGTGTGTGTTGTCGGTGTGTGTGTGTGTGTGTTGTCGGTGTGTGTGTGTGTGTGTGTGTGTTGTCGGTGTGTGTGTGTGTGTTTGTGTTGTCGGTGTGTGTGTGTGTGTTGTCGGTGTGTGTGTGTGTTGTCGGTGTGTGTGTGTGTGTTGTCGGTGTGTGTGTGTGTTGTCGGTGTGTGTGTGTGAGTGTTGTGAGTGTGTTGTCGGTGTGTGTGTGTGTGTGTTGTCGGTGTGTGCGTGTGTGTTTTGTCGGTGTGTGTGTGTGTGTGTTGTCGGTGTGTGTGTGTGTGTTGTGTGTGTGTGTGTTGTCGGTGTGTGTGTGTGAGTGTGTGTGTTGTCGGTGTGTGTGTGTGTGTTGTCGGTGTGTGTGTGTGTGTGTTGTCAGTGTGTGTGTGTTTATGTGTTGTCGGTGTGTGTGTGTGTGTGTTGTCGGTGTGTGTGTGTGTGTTGTCGGTGTGTGTGTGTGTTGTCGGTGTGTGTGTGTGTGTTGTCGGTGTGTGTGTGTGTTGTCAGTGTGTGTGTGTGTGTTGTCGGTGTGTGTGTGTGTGTGTGTGTTGTCGGTGTGTGTGTGTGTGTGTTGTGTTGTCGGTGTGTGTGTGTGTGTGTTGTGTGTGTGTGTGTTGTAGGTGTGTGTGTGTGTGTGTGTTGTCGGTGTGTGTGTGTGTGTGTGTGTGTTGTCGGTGTGTGTGTGTGTGTTTGTGTTGTCGGTGTGTGTGTGTGTGTGTGTGTTGTCGGTGTGTGTGTGTGTGTTCTCGGTGTGTTGTGTGTGTGTGTGTGGTCGGTGTGTGTGTGTGTGTGTTGTCGGTGTGTGTGTGTGTGTTGTGTGTGTGTGTTGTCGGTGTGTGTGTGTGTGTTGTCGGTGTGTGTGTGTGTGTGTGTTGTCGGTGTGTGTGTGTGTGTGTGTGTGTTGTCGGTGTGTGTGTGTGTGTTTGTGTTGTCGGTGTGTGTGTGTGTGTGTGTGTTGTCGGTGTGTGTGTGTGTTGTCGGTGTGTGTGTGTGTGTGTTGTCGGTGTGTGTGTGTGTGTGTTGTCGGTGTGTGTGTGTGTTGTCGGTGTGTGTGTGTGTGTGTGTGTGTGTTGTCGGTGTGTGTGTGTGTGTTGTCGGTGTGTGTGTGTGTGTTGTCGGTGTGTGTGTGTGTGTTGTCGGTGTGTATGTGTGTGTGTTGTCAGTGTGTGTGTGTGTGTGTGTTGTCGGTGTGTGTGTGTGTGTTGTAGGTGTGTGTGTGTGTGTGTGTTGTCGGTGTGTGTGTGTGTGTGTGTGTGTTGTCGGTGTGTGTGTGTGTGTTTGTGTTGTCGGTGTGTGTGTGTGTGTGTGTGTTGTCGGTGTGTGTGTGTGTTGTCGGTGTGTGTGTGTGTGTGTTGTCGGTGTGTGTGTGTGTGTGTTGTCGGTGTGTGTGTGTGTTGTCGGTGTGTGTGTGTGTGTGTGTGTGTGTTGTCGGTGTGTGTGTGTGTGTTGTCGGTGTGTGTGTGTGTGTTGTCGGTGTGTGTGTGTGTGTTGTCGGTGTGTATGTGTGTGTGTTGTCAGTGTGTGTGTGTGTGTGTGTTGTCGGTGTGTGTGTGTGTGTTGTCGGTGTGTGTGTGTGTGTGTGTTGTCGGTGTGTGTGTGTGTGTGTGTGTGTTGTCGGTGTGTGTGTGTGTGTTTGTGTTGTCGGTGTGTGTGTGTGTGTGTGTGTTGTCGGTGTGTGTGTGTGTTGTCGGTGTGTGTGTGTGTGTGTTGTCGGTGTGTGTGTGTGTGTGTTGTCGGTGTGTGTGTGTGTTGTCGGTGTGTGTGTGTGTGTGTGTGTGTGTTGTCGGTGTGTGTGTGTGTGTTGTCGGTGTGTGTGTGTGTGTTGTCGGTGTGTGTGTGTGTGTTGTCGGTGTGTATGTGTGTGTGTTGTCAGTGTGTGTGTGTGTGTGTGTGTTGTCGGTGTGTGTGTGTTTATGTGTTGTCGGTGTGTGTGTGTGTGTTGTCAGTGTGTGTGTGTGTTGTCGGTGTGTGTGTGTGTTGTCGGTTTGTGTGTGTGTGTGTGTGTTGTCGGTGTGTGTGTGTGTGTTGTCGGTGTGTGTGTGTGTTGTCGGTGTGTGTGTGTGTGTTGTCGGTGTGTGTGTGTGTTGTCGGTGTGTGTGTGTGTGAGTGTTGTGAGTGTGTTGTCGGTGTGTGTGTGTTGTCGGTGTGTGCGTGTGTGTTTTGTCGGTGTGTGTGTGTGTGTGTTGTCGGTGTGTGTGTGTGTGTTGTGTGTGTGTGTGTTGTCGGTGTGTGTGTGTGAGTGTGTGTGTTGTTGGTGTGTGTGTGTGTGTTGTCGGTGTGTGTGTGTGTGTGTGTTGTCGGTGTGTGTGTGTGTGTGTTGTCGGTGTGTGTGTGTGTGTTGTCGGTGTGTGTGTGTGTGTGTGTTGTCGGTGTGTATGTGTGTGTGTTGTCAGTGTGTGTGTGTGTGTGTTGTCGGTGTGTGTGTGTTATGTGTTGTCGGTGTGTGTGTGTGTGTGTTGTCGGTGTGTGTGTGTGTGTTGTCGGTGTGTGTGTGTGTTGTCGGTGTGTGTGTGTGTGTTGTCGGTGTGTGTGTGTGTGTGTGTTGTCGGTGTGTGTGTGTGTTGTCGGTGTGTGTGTGTGTGTGTGTGTTGTCGGTGTGTGTGTGTGTGTGTGTTGTCGGTGTGTGTGTGTTGTCGGTGTGTGTGTGTGTGTGTTGTGGGTGTGTTGTCGGTGTGTGTGTGTGTGTGTGTTGTCGGTGTGTGCGTGTGTGTTTTGTCGGTGTGTGTGTCTGTGTTGTGTGTGTGTGTGTTGTCGGTGTGTGTGTGTGTTGTCGGTGTGTGTGTGTGTGTGTTGTCGGTGTGTGTGTGTGTGTTGTCGGTGTGTGTGTGTGTGTGTTGTCGGTGTGTGTGTGTGTGTGTTGTCGGTGTGTGTGTGTGTGTTGTCGGTGTGTGTGTGTGTGTTGTCGGTGTGTGTGTGTGTGTGTGTGTGTGTGTGTGTTGTCGGTGTGTGTGTGTGTGTTGTCGGTGTGTGTGTGTGTGTGTTGTGGGTGTGTTGTCGGTGTGTGTGTGTGTGTGTGTTGTCGGTGTGTGCGTGTGTGTTTTGTCGGTGTGTGTGTGTGTGTTGTGTGTGTGTGTGTTGTCGGTGTGTGTGTGTGTTGTCGGTGTGTGTGTGTGTGTGTTGTCGGTGTGTGTGTGTGTGTTGTCGGTGTGTGTGTGTGTGTGTTGTCGGTGTGTGTGTGTGTGTTGTCGGTGTGTGTGTGTGTTGTCGGTGTGTGTGTGTGTGTTGTCGGTGTGTGTGTGTGTGTGTGTTGTCGGTGTGTGTGTGTGTTGTCGGTGTGTGTGTGTGTGTGTGTGTTGTCGGTGTGTGTGTGTGTGTGTGTTGTCGGTGTGTGTGTGTTGTCGGTGTGTGTGTGTGTGTGTTGTGGGTGTGTTGTCGGTGTGTGTGTGTGTGTGTGTTGTCGGTGTGTGCGTGTGTGTTTTGTCGGTGTGTGTGTGTGTGTTGTGTGTGTGTGTGTTGTCGGTGTGTGTGTGTGTTGTCGGTGTGTGTGTGTGTGTGTTGTCGGTGTGTGTGTGTGTGTTGTCGGTGTGTGTGTGTGTGTGTTGTCGGTGTGTGTGTGTGTGTGTTGTCGGTGTGTGTGTGTGTGTTGTCGGTGTGTGTGTGTGTGTTGTCGGTGTGTGTGTGTGTGTGTGTGTGTGTGTGTGTTGTCGGTGTGTGTGTGTGTGTTGTCGGTGTGTGTGTGTGTGTGTTGTGGTGTGTGTGTGTTGTCGGTGTGTTGTGTGTGTGTGTTGTCGCTGTGTGTGTGTGTTGTCGGTGTGTGTGTGTGTTGTCGGTGTGTGTGTGTGTGTTGTCGGTGTGTGTGTGTGTGTTGTCGGTGTGTGTGTGTGTGTGTGTGTGGTGTGTTGTCGGTGTGTGTGTGTGTGTTGTCGGTGTGTGTGTGTGTGTGTTGTTGGTGTGTGTGTGTTGTCGGTGTGTTTGTGTGTGTGTGTTGTCGCTGTGTGTGTGTGTTGTCGGTGTGTGTGTGTGTTGTCGGTGTGTGTGTGTGTGTGTGTGTGTGTGTTGTCGGTGTGTGTGTGTGTGTTGTCGGTGTGTGTGTGTGTATGTGTTGTCGGTGTGTGTGTGTGTGTGTGTTGTCGGTGTGTGTGTGTGTGTTGTCGGTGTGTGTGTGTGTGTGTTGTCGGTATGTGTGTGTGTGTTGCTGGTGTTTGTGTGTGTGTGTGTTGTCGGTGTGTGTGTGTTGTCGGTGTGTGTGTGTGTGTTGTCGGTGTGTGTGTGTGTGTGTTGTCGGTGTGTGTGTGTGTGTTGTCGGTGTGTGTGTGTGTGTTGTCGGTGTGTTTGTGTGTGTGTGTGGTCGGTGTGTGTGTGTGTGTGTTGTCGGTGTGTGTGTGTTGTGTGTGTGTGTGTTGTCGGTGTGTGTGTTTGTTGTCGTGTGTGTGTGTGTGTGTGTTTGTGTGTTGTCGGTTTGTGTGTGTGTGTGTGTGTTGTCGGTGTGTGTGTGTGTGTGTGTTTGTGTTGTCGGTGTGTGTGTGTGTGTGTGTGTTGTGTGTGTGTGTTGTCGGTGTGTGTGTGTGTTGTCGGTGTGTGTGTGTGTGTGTTTTGTCGGTGTGTGTGTGTGTGTGTGTTGTCGGTGTGTGTGTGTGTTGTCGGTGTGTGTGTGTGTGTGTGTGTGTGTGTTGTCGGTGTGTGTGTGTGTGTGTTGTCGGTGTGTGTGTGTGTGTGTTGTCGGTGTGTGTGTGTGTGTGGTGTTGTCGGTGTGTGTGTGTGTGTGTTGTCGGTGTGTGTGTGTGTGTTGTCGGTGTGTGTGTGTGTGTTGTCGGTGTGTGTGTGTGTGTGTGTGTGTGTGTGTTGTCGGTGTGTGTGTGTGTGTTGTCGGTGTGTGTGTGTGTGTGTTGTTGGTGTGTGTGTGTTGTCGGTGTGTTTGTGTGTGTGTGTTGTCGCTGTGTGTGTGTGTTGTCGGTGTGTGTGTGTGTTGTCGGTGTGTGTGTGTGTGTGTGTGTGTGTGTTGTCGGTGTGTGTGTGTGTGTTGTCGGTGTGTGTGTGTGTATGTGTTGTCGGTGTGTGTGTGTGTGTGTGTTGTCGGTGTGTGTGTGTGTGTTGTCGGTGTGTGTGTGTGTGTGTTGTCGGTATGTGTGTGTGTGTTGCTGGTGTTTGTGTGTGTGTGTGTTGTCGGTGTGTGTGTGTTGTCGGTGTGTGTGTGTGTGTTGTCGGTGTGTGTGTGTGTGTGTTGTCGGTGTGTGTGTGTGTGTTGTCGGTGTGTGTGTGTGTGTTGTCGGTGTGTTTGTGTGTGTGTGTGGTCGGTGTGTGTGTGTTGTGTGTGTGTGTGTTGTCGGTGTGTGTGTTTGTTGTCGGTGTGTGTGTGTGTGTGTTTGTGTGTTGTCGGTTTGTGTGTGTGTGTGTGTGTTGTCGGTGTGTGTGTGTGTGTGTGTTTGTGTTGTCGGTGTGTGTGTGTGTGTGTGTGTTGTGTGTGTGTGTTGTCGGTGTGTGTGTGTGTTGTCGTGTGTGTGTGTGTGTGTTTTGTCGGTGTGTGTGTGTGTGTGTGTTGTCGGTGTGTGTGTGTGTTGTCGGTGTGTGTGTGTGTGTGTGTGTGTGTGTTGTCGGTGTGTGTGTGTGTGTGTTGTCGGTGTGTGTGTGTGTGTGTTGTCGGTGTGTGTGTGTGTGTGTGTGTTGTCGGTGTGTGTGTGTTGTCGGTGTGTGTGTGTTGTCGGTGTGTGTGTGTGTTGTCGGTGTGTTGTCGGTGTGTGTGTGTGTGTTGTTGGTGTGTGTTGTCGGTGTGTGTGTGTGTGTTGTGTGTGTGTGTGTTTTCGGTGTGTGTGTGTTGTCGGTGTGTGTGTGTGTGTGTGTGTTGTCGGTGTGTGTGTGTGTGTTGTCGGTGTGTGTGTGTGTGTGTTGTCGGTGTGTGTGTGTGTGTGTGTTGTCGGTGTGTGTGTGTGTGTTGTCGGTGTGTGTGTGTGTGTTGTGTGTGTGTGTGTTGTCGGTGTGTGTGTGTGTGTGTTGTCGGTGTGTGTGTGTGTGTGTGTGTGTCGGTGTGTGTGTGTTGTCGGTGTGTGTGTGTGTGTGTGTTGTCAGTGTGTGTGTGTGTGTGTATGTTGTCGGTCTGTGTGTGTGTGTTGTCGGTGTGTGTGTGTGTGTTGTCGGTGTTGTGTGTGTGTGTGTTGTCGGTGTGTGTGTGTGTTGTCGGTGTGTGTGTGTGTGTGTGTGTGTTGTCGGTGTGTGTGTGTGTGTGTTGTCAGTGTGTGTGTGTTTATGTGTTGTCGGTGTGTGTGTGTGTGTGTTGTCGGTGTGTGTGTGTGTGTTGTCGGTGTGTGTGTGTGTTGTCGGTGTGTGTGTGTGTGTTGTCGGTGTGTGTGTGTGTTGTCAGTGTGTGTGTGTGTGTTGTCGGTGTGGTGTGTGTGTGTGTGTTGTCGGTGTGTGTGTGTGTGTGTTTGTGTTGTCGGTGTGTGTGTGTGTGTGTTGTGTGTGTGTGTGTTGTCGGTGTGTGTGTGTGTTGTCGGTGTGTGTGTGTGTGTGTTGTCGGTGTGTGTGTGTGTGTTGTCGGTGTGTGTGAGTGTGTGTGTGTTGTCGGTGTGTGTGTGTGTGTTGTCGGTGTGTGTGTGTGTGTGTTGTCGGGGTGTGTGTGTGTGTGTTGTCGGTGTGTGTGTGGTTGTCGGTGTGTTTGTGTGTGTGTGTGGTCGGTGTGTGTGTGTGTGTGTGTTGTCGGTGTGTGTGTGTGTGTTGTGTGTGTGTGTGTTGTCGGTGTGTGTGTGTGTGTTGTCGGTGTGTGTGTGTGTGTTCTCGGTGTGTTTGTGTGTGTGTGTGTGGTCGGTGTGTGTGTGTGTGTGTTGTCGGTGTGTGTGTGTGTGTTGTGTGTGTGTGTTGTCGGTGTGTGTGTGTGTGTTGTCGGTGTGTGTGTGTGTGTGTTGTCGGTGTGTGTGTGTGTGTGTGTGTGTTGTCGGTGTGTGTGTGTGTGTTTGTGTTGTCGGTGTGTGTGTGTGTGTGTGTGTGTTGTCGGTGTGTGTGTGTGTTGTCGGTGTGTGTGTGTGTGTGTTGTCGGTGTGTGTGTGTGTGTGTTGTCGGTGTGTGTGTGTGTTGTCGGTGTGTGTGTGTGTGTGTGTGTGTGTTGTCGGTGTGTGTGTGTGTGTTGTCGGTGTGTGTGTGTGTGTTGTCGGTGTGTGTGTGTGTGTTGTCGGTGTGTATGTGTGTGTGTTGTCAGTGTGTGTGTGTGTGTGTGTTGTCGGTGTGTGTGTGTGTGTTGTCGGTGTGTGTGTGTGTGTGTGTTGTCGGTGTGTGTGTGTGTGTGTGTGTGTTGTCGGTGTGTGTGTGTGTGTTTGTGTTGTCGGTGTGTGTGTGTGTGTGTGTGTTGTCGGTGTGTGTGTGTGTTGTCGGTGTGTGTGTGTGTGTGTTGTCGGTGTGTGTGTGTGTGTGTTGTCGGTGTGTGTGTGTGTTGTCGGTGTGTGTGTGTGTGTGTGTGTGTGTGTGTGTTGTCGGTGTGTGTGTGTGTGTTGTCGGTGTGTGTGTGTGTGTTGTCGGTGTGTGTGTG
>NW_027675450.1:0-90000 GCF_965601325.2 Salmo salar
TAGATAGTGATAGTGTAGATAGTGATAGATAGTGTAGATAGATAGTTATAGATAGTGTAGATAGTGTAGATAGATAGTTATAGATAGTGTAGATAGTGTAGATAGATAGTTATAGATAGTGTAGATAGTGTTGATAGTAATGATAGTGTTGATAGATAGTGTTAATAGTGTAGATAGTAATGATAGTGTTGATAGATAGTGTAGATGGTAATGATAGTGTTGATAGATAGTGTTGATAGTGTAGATAGTAATGATAGTGTTGATAGTGATAGTGTAGATAGTGTAGATAGATAGTGATAGATAGTGATAGTGTAGATAGTGTAGATAGTGTAGATAGTGTAGATAGATAGTTATAGATAGTGTAGATAGTGTAGATAGATAGTTATAGATAGTGTAGATAGTGTAGATAGTGTAGATAGTGTTGATAGTGTAGATAGTAATGATAGTAATGATAGTGTTGATTGTGTAGATAGTGCAGATAGTGATAGATAGCGTAGATAGTGTAGATAGTGTTGATAGTGTAGATAGTGTTTATAGTAATGATAGTGTTGATAGGAATGATAGATAGTGATAGATAGTGTAGATAGTGTTGATAGTGTAGATAGTAATGATAGTAATGATATAAATGATAGTGTAGATAGTAATGATAGTGTTGATAGTATAAATAGTGTTGATAGTGTTGATAGTGTAGATAGTGTAGATAGTGTAGATAGTAATGATAGTAATGATAGTGTAGATAGTGTTGATAGTGTAGATAGTGTTGATAGTGTAGATAGTGTAGATAGTAATGATAGTGTAGATAGTGTAGATAGTGTTGATAGTGTAGATAGTGTAGATAGTGTAGATAGTAATGATAGTGTAGATAGTGTAGATAGTTATAGATAGTGTAGATAGTGATAGATAGTGTAGATAGTGTTGATAGTGTAGATAGTGTTGATAGTAATGATAGTGTTGATAGTAGAGATAGTGTTGATAGTGTAGATAGTGTAGATAGTGTAGATAGTGTTGATAGTAATGATAGTGTAGATAGTAATGATAGATAGTGATAGTTATGATAGTGATAGATAGTGATAGATAGTGATAGATAGTGTTGATAGTGTAGATAGTGTTGATAGTGTAGATAGTGTTGATAGTAATGATATTGTAGATAGTAATGATAGATAGTGATAGTTATGATAGTGATAGATAGTGATAGATAGTGTTGATAGTGTTGATAGATAGTAATAGTAATGATAGATAGTGATAGATAGTGATAGATAGTATAGATAGTGATAGATAGTGATAGATAGTGTAGATAGTGTTGATAGTGTAGATAGATAGTGATAGTTATGATAGTGATAGATAGTGATAGATAGCGTAGATAGTGTTGATAGTGTAGATAGTGTAGATAGTGTTGATAGATAGTGATAGATAGTGTAGATAGTGATAGATAGTAATGATAGTGTTGATAGTGCAGATAGTGTAGATAGTGTAGATAGTAATGATAGTGTTGATAGTGTAGATAGTGTAGATAGTGTTGATAGTATAGATAGTGTTGATAGTGTAGATAGTGTTGATAGTAATGATAGTGTAGATAGTAATGATAGATAGTGATAGTTATGATAGTGATAGATAGTGTAGATAGTGTAGATAGTTTTGATAGTAATGATAGTAATGATAGTGTTGATTGTGTAGATAGTGTTGATAGTGTAGATAGTGTAGATAGTGATAGATAGTGTAGATAGTGTAGATAGTGTTGATAGTGTAGATAGTGTTGATAGTGTTGACAGTAATGATAGTGTAGAGTGTAATGATAGATAGTGATAGATAGTGTAGATAGTGTTGATAGTGTAGTTAGTGTAGATAGTGTAGATAGTAATGATAGTAATGATAGTGTAGATAGTAATGATAGTGTTGATAGTGTAGATAGTGTAGATAGTAATGATAGTAATGATAGTGTAGATAGTGTAGATAGTGTTGATAGTGTAGATAGTGTTGATAGTGTTGATAGTGTAGAGTGTAGATAGTAATGATAGTGTAGATAGTGTTGATAGTGTAGATAGTTATAGATAGTGTAGATAGTTATAGATAGTGTAGATAGTGTAGATAGTGTTGATAGTGTAGATGGTTATAGATAGTGTAGATAGTGTAGATAGTTATAGATAGTGTAAATAGTGTAGATAGTGTAGATAGTGATAGATAGTGTAGATAGTGTTGATAGTGTAGATAGTGTTGATAGTAATGATAGTGTAGATAGTAATGATAGATATTGATAGTTATGATAGTGATAGATAGTGATAGATAGTGTAGATAGTGTTGATAGTGTAGATAGTGTAGATAGTAATGATAGTAATGATAGTGTAGATAGTGTAGATAGTGTTGATAGTGTAGATAGTGTAGATAGTGTTGATAGTGATAGATAGTGTAGATAATGTTGATAGATAGTGATAGTAATGATAGTGTTGATAGTGTAGATAGTGATAGATAGTGTGGATAGATAGTGATAGTAATGATAGCTAGTGATAGATAGTGTAGATAGTGATAGATAGTAATGATAGTGTTGATAGTGTTGATAGTGTTGATAGTGTTGATAGTAATGATAGTGTAGAAAGTAATGATAGATAGTGATAGTTATGATAGTGATTGATAGTGATGATAGTGATAGATAGTGTAGATAGTGTTGATAGATAGTAATAGTAATGATAGATAGTGATAGATAGTGATCGATAGTGATAGATACTGTAGATAGTGATAGATAGTGATAGATAATGTAGATAGTGTACATAGTGATAGATAATGTAGATAGTTTAGATAGTGTTGATAGTGTAGATAGTGTTGATAGTAATGATAGTGCAGATAGTAATGATACATAGTGATAGTTATGATAGTGATTGATAGTGATAGATAGTGATAGATAGTGTAGATAGTGTTGATAGTTTAGATAGTTTTGATAGTAATGATAGTGTTGATAGTGTAGATAGTGTAGATAGTGTTGATAGTGTAGATAGTGTTGATAGTAATGATAGTGTAGATAGTAATGATAGATAGTGATAGTTATGATAGTGATAGATAGTGATAGATAGTGTAGATAGTGTTGATAGTGTAGATAGTAATGATAGTAATGATAGTGTTGATTGTGTAGATAGTGCAGATAGTGATAGATAGTGTAGATAGTGTAGATAGTGTTGATAGTGTAGATAGTGTTGATAGTGTAGATAGTGTTTATAGTAATGATAGTGTAGATAGTAATGATAGATAGTGATAGATAGTGTAGATAGTGTAGATAGTGTAGATAGTAATGATAGTAATGATAGTGTAGATAGTAATGATAGTGTTGATAGTATAAATAGTGTTGATAGTGTTGATAGTGTAGATAGTGTAGATAGTGTAGATAGTAATGATAGTAATGATAGTGTAGATAGTGTTGATAGTGTAGATAGTGTTGATAGTGTAGATATTGTAGATAGTAATGATAGTGTAGATAGTGTAGATAGTGTTGATAGTGTAGATAGTGTAGATAGTAATGATAGTGTAGATAGTGTAGATAGTTATAGATAGTGTAGATAGTGATAGATAGTGTAGATAGTGTTGATAGTAATGATAGTGTAGATAGTAATGATAGATAGTGATAGTTATGATAGTGATAGATAGTGTAGATAGTGTAGATAGTAATGATAGTTATGATAGTGTAGATAGTGTAGATAGTGTTGATAGTGTAGATAGTGTTGATAGTGTTGATAGTGTTGATAGTGTAGATAGTGTTGATAGTAATGATAGTGTTGATAGTGTAGATAGTGTAGATAGTGTTGATAGTGATAGATAGTGTAGATAGTGTTGATAGATAGTGATAGTAATGATAGTGTTGATAGTGTAGATAGTGTAGATAGTGTAGATAGTGATAGATAGTAATGATAGTGTTGATAGTGTTGATAGTGATAGATAGTGATAGATCGTGTAGATAGTGTAGAACGTGTAGATAGTGTTGATAGTAATGATAGTGTAGATAGTAATGATAGATAGTGATAGTTGTGATAGTGATAGATAGTGTAGATAGTGATAGATAGTGTGGATAGATAGTGATAGTAATGATAGCTAGTGATAGATAGTGTAGATAGTGATAGATAGTAATGATAGTGTTGATAGTGTTGATAGTGTTGATAGTAATGATAGTGTAGATAGTAATGATAGATAGTGATAGTTATGATAGTGATAGATAGTGATGATAGTGATAGATAGTGTAGATAGTGTTGATAGATAGTAATAGTAATGATAGATTTGATAGATAGTGATAGATAGTGATAGATACTGTAGATAGTGATAGATAGTGATAGATAATGTAGATAGTGTAGATAGTGATAGATAATGTAGATAGTTTAGATAGTGTTGATAGTGTAGATAGTGTTGATAGTAATGATAGTGTTGATAGTGTAGATAGTGTAGATAGTGTTGATAGTGTAGATAGTGTTGATAGTAATGATAGTGTAGATAGTAATGATAGATAGTGATAGTTATGATAGTGATAGATAGTGATAGATAGTGTAGATAGTGTTGATAGTGTAGATAGTAATGATAGTAATGATAGTGTTGATTGTGTAGATAGTGCAGATAGTGATAGATAGTGTACATAGTGTAGATAGTGTTGATAGTGTAGATAGTGTTGATAGTGTAGATAGTGTTTATAGTAATGATAGTGTAGATAGTAATGATAGATAGTGATAGATAGTGTAGATAGTGTAGATAGTAATGATAGTAATGATAGTGTAGATAGTAATGATAGTGTTGATAGTATAAATAGTGTTGATAGTGTTGATATTGTAGATAGTGTAGATAGTAATGATAGTAATGATAGTGTAGATAGTGTTGATAGTGTAGATATTGTAGATAGTAATGATAGTGTAGATAGTGTAGATAGTGTTGATAGTGTAGATAGTGTAGATAGTGTAGATAGTAATGATAGTGTAGATAGTGTAGATAGTTATAGATAGTGTAGACGGTGATAGATAGTGTAGATAGTGTTGATAGTAATGATAGTGTAGATAGTAATGATAGATAGTGATAGATAGTGTAGATAGTGGAGATAGTAATGATAGTAATGATAGTGTAGATAGTGTAGATAGTGTTGATAGTGTAGATAGTGTTGATAGTGTTGATAGTGTTGATAGTGTAGATAGTGTAGATAGTAATGATAGTGTAGATAGTGTAGATAGTGTAGATAGTGTTGATAGTGTAGATAGTGTAGATAGTAATGATAGTGTAGATAGTGTAGATAGTTATAGATAGTGTAGATAGTGATAGATAGTGTAGATAGTGTTGATAGTAATGATAGTGTAGATAGTAATGATAGATAGTGATAGTTATGATAGTGATAGATAGTGTAGATAGTGTAGATAGTAATGATAGTTATGATAGTGTAGATAGTGTAGATAGTGTTGATAGTGTAGATAGTGTTGATAGTGTTGATAGTGTTGATAGTGTAGATAGTGTTGATAGTAATGATAGTGTTGATAGTGTAGATAGTGTAGATAGTGTTGATAGTGATAGATAGTGTAGATAGTGTTGATAGATAGTGATAGTAATGATAGTGTTGATAGTGTAGATAGTGTAGATAGTGTAGATAGTGATAGATAGTAATGATAGTGTTGATAGTGTTGATAGTGATAGATAGTGATAGATCGTGTAGATAGTGTAGAACGTGTAGATAGTGTTGATAGTAATGATAGTGTAGATAGTAATGATAGATAGTGATAGTTGTGATAGTGATAGATAGTGTAGATAGTGATAGATAGTGTGGATAGATAGTGATAGTAATGATAGCTAGTGATAGATAGTGTAGATAGTGATAGATAGTAATGATAGTGTTGATAGTGTTGATAGTGTTGATAGTAATGATAGTGTAGATAGTAATGATAGATAGTGATAGTTATGATAGTGATAGATAGTGATGATAGGTGATAGTGTAGATAGTGTTGATAGATAGTAATAGTAATGATAGATTTGATAGATAGTGATAGATAGTGATAGATACTGTAGATAGTGATAGATAGTGATAGATAATGTAGATAGTGTAGATAGTGATAGATAATGTAGATAGTTTAGATAGTGTTGATAGTGTAGATAGTGTTGATAGTAATGATAGTGTTGATAGTGTAGATAGTGTAGATAGTGTTGATAGTGTAGATAGTGTTGATAGTAATGATAGTGTAGATAGTAATGATAGATAGTGATAGTTATGATAGTGATAGATAGTGATAGATAGTGTAGATAGTGTTGATAGTGTAGATAGTAATGATAGTAATGATAGTGTTGATTGTGTAGATAGTGCAGATAGTGATAGATAGTGTACATAGTGTAGATAGTGTTGATAGTGTAGATAGTGTTGATAGTGTAGATAGTGTTTATAGTAATGATAGTGTAGATAGTAATGATAGATAGTGATAGATAGTGTAGATAGTGTAGATAGTAATGATAGTAATGATAGTGTAGATAGTAATGATAGTGTTGATAGTATAAATAGTGTTGATAGTGTTGATATTGTAGATAGTATAGATAGTAATGATAGTAATGATAGTGTAGATAGTGTTGATAGTGTAGATATTGTAGATAGTAATGATAGTGTAGATAGTGTAGATAGTGTTGATAGTGTAGATAGTGTAGATAGTGTAGATAGTAATGATAGTGTAGATAGTGTAGATAGTTATAGATAGTGTAGACGGTGATAGATAGTGTAGATAGTGTTGATAGTAATGATAGTGTAGATAGTAATGATAGATAGTGATAGATAGTGTAGATAGTGGAGATAGTAATGATAGTAATGATAGTGTAGATAGTGTAGATAGTGTTGATAGTGTAGATAGTGTTGATAGTGTTGATAGTGTTGATAGTGTAGATAGTGTAGATAGTAATGATAGTGTAGATAGTGTAGATAGTGTTGATAGTGTAGATAGTGTAGATAGTGTAGATAGTTATAGATAGTGTAGATAGTGATAGATAATGTAGATAGTGTTGATAGTGTAGATAGTGTTGATAGTAATGATAGTGTAGATAGTAATGATAGATAGTGATATTTATGATAGTGATAGATAGTGATAGATAGTGTAGATAGTGTTGATTGTGTAGATAGTGTAGATAGTGTAGATAGTGTTGATAGTGTAGATAGTAATGATAGATAGTGTAGATAGTGATAGATAGTGTAGATAGTGTAGATAGTGTAGATAGATAGTGATAGTTATGATAGTGATTGATAGTGATAGATAGTGTAGATAGTGTTCATAGTGTAGATAGTGTAGATAGTGTTGATAGTGTAGATAGTAATGATAGTAATGATAGTGTAGATAGTTATAGATAGTAATGATAGTAACGATAGTAATAATAGTGTAGATAGTGTAGATAGTATTGATAGTGTTGATAGAGTAGATAGTGTAGATAGTAATGATAGTGTAGATAGTGTAGATAGTGTTGATAGTGTAGATAGTGATAGATCATGTAGATAGTGTAGATAGTGTTGATAGTGTAGATAGTGTTGATAGTGTAGATAGTGTTGATAGTAATGATAGTGTAGATAGTTATGATAGTGTAGATAGTGATAGTGTAGATAGTGTAGATAGATAGTGATAGATAGTGATAGTGTAGATAGTGATAGATAGTGTAGATAGATAGTTATAGATAGTGTAGATAGTGTAGATAGATAGTTATAGATAGTGTAGATAGTGTAGATAGATAGTTATAGATAGTGTAGATAGTGTTGATAGTAATGATAGTGTTGATAGATAGTGTTGATAGTGTAGATAGTAATGATAGTGTTGATAGATAGTGTAGATGGTAATGATAGTGTTGATAGATAGTGTTGATAGTGTAGATAGTAATGATAGTGTTGATAGTGATAGTGTAGATAGTGTAGATAGATAGTGATAGTGTAGATAGTGTAGATAGTTTAGATAGTGTAGATAGATAGTTATAGATAGTGTAGATAGATAGTTATAGATAGTGTAGATAGTGTAGATAGTGTAGATAGTGTTGATAGTGTAGATAGTAATGATAGTAATGATAGTGTTGATTGTGTAGATAGTGCAGATAGTGATAGATAGCGTAGATAGTGTAGATAGTGTTGATAGTGTAGATAGTGTTTATAGTAATGATAGTGTTGATAGGAATGATAGATAGTGATAGATAGTGTAGATAGTGTTGATAGTGTAGATAGTGTAGATAGTAATGATAGAAATGATAGTGTAGTTAGTAATGATAGTGTTGATAGTATAAATAGTGTTGATAGTGTTGATAGTGTAGATAGTGTAGATAGTAATGATAGTAATGATAGTGTAGATAGTGTTGATAGTGTAGATAGTGTTGATAGTGTAGATAGTGTAGATAGTAATGATAGTGTAGATAGTGTAGATAGTGTTGATAGTGTAGATAGTGTAGATAGTGTAGATAGTAATGATAGTGTAGATAGTGTAGATAGTTATAGATAGTGTAGATAGTGATAGATAGTGTAGATAGTGTTGATAGTGTAGATAGTGTTGATAGTAATGATAGTGTTGATAGTAGAGATAGTGTTGATAGTGTAGATAGTGTAGATAGTGTAGATAGTGTAGATAGTGTTTATAGTAATGATAGTGTAGATAGTAATGATAGATAGTGATAGTTATGATAGTGATAGATAGTGATAGATAGTGTTGATAGTGTAGATAGTGTTGATAGTGTAGATAGTGTTGATAGTAATGATAGTGTTGTAAGTATAAATAGTGTTGATAGTGTTGATAGTGTAGATAGTGTAGATAGTAATGATAGTAATGATAGTGTAGATAGTGTTGATAGTGTAGATATTGTAGATAGTAATGATAGTGTAGATAGTGTAGATAGTGTTGATAGTGTAGATAGTGTAGATAGTGTAGATAGTAATGATAGTGTAGATAGTGTAGATAGTTATAGATAGTGTAGATGGTGATAGATAGTGTAGATAGTGTTGATAGTAATGATAGTGTAGATAGTAATGATAGATAGTGATAGATAGTGTAGATAGTGGAGATAGTAATGATAGTAATGATAGTGTAGATAGTGTAGATAGTGTTGATAGTGTAGATAGTGTTGATAGTGTTGATAGTGTTGATAGTGTAGATAGTGTAGATAGTAATGATAGTGTAGATAGTGTAGATAGTGTTGATAGTGTAGATAGTGTAGATAGTGTAGATAGTTATAGATAGTGTAGATAGTGATAGATAATGTAGATAGTGTTGATAGTGTAGATAGTGTTGATAGTAATGATAGTGTAGATAGTAATGATAGATAGTGATATTTATGATAGTGATAGATAGTGATAGATAGTGTAGATAGTGTTGATTGTGTAGATAGTGTAGATAGTGTAGATAGTGTTGATAGTGTAGATAGTAATGATAGATAGTGTAGATAGTGATAGATAGTGTAGATAGTGTAGATAGTGTAGATAGATAGTGATAGTTATGATAGTGATTGATAGTGATAGATAGTGTAGATAGTGTTCATAGTGTAGATAGTGTAGATAGTGTTGATAGTGTAGATAGTAATGATAGTAATGATAGTGTAGATAGTTATAGATAGTAATGATAGTAACGATAGTAATAATAGTGTAGATAGTGTAGATAGTATTGATAGTGTTGATAGAGTAGATAGTGTAGATAGTAATGATAGTGTAGATAGTGTAGATAGTGTTGATAGTGTAGATAGTGATAGATAATGTAGATAGTGTAGATAGTGTTGATAGTGTAGATAGTGTTGATAGTGTAGATAGTGTTGATAGTAATGATAGTGTAGATAGTTATGATAGTGTAGATAGTGATAGTGTAGATAGTGTAGATAGATAGTGATAGATAGTGATAGTGTAGATAGTGATAGATAGTGTAGATAGATAGTTATAGATAGTGTAGATAGTGTAGATAGATAGTTATAGATAGTGTAGATAGTGTAGATAGATAGTTATAGATAGTGTAGATAGTGCTGATAGTAATGATAGTGTTGATAGATAGTGTTGATAGTGTAGATAGTAATGATAGTGTTGATAGATAGTGTAGATGGTAATGATAGTGTTGATAGATAGTGTTGATAGTGTAGATAGTAATGATAGTGTTGATAGTGATAGTGTAGATAGTGTAGATAGATAGTGATAGATAGTGATAGTGTAGATAGTGTAGATAGTGTAGATAGTGTAGATAGATAGTTATAGATAGTGTAGATAGTGTAGATAGATAGTTATAGATAGTGTAGATAGTGTAGATAGTGTAGATAGTGTTGATAGTGTAGATAGTAATGATAGTAATGAAAGTGTTGATTGTGTAGATAGTGCAGATAGTGATAGATAGCGTAGATAGTGTAGATAGTGTTGATAGTGTAGATAGTGTTTATAGTAATGATAGTGTTGATAGGAATGATAGATAGTGATAGATAGTGTAGATAGTGTTGATAGTGTAGATAGTGTAGATAGTAATGATAGTAATGATAGAAATGATAGTGTAGATAGTAATGATAGTGTTGATAGTATAAATAGTGTTGATAGTGTTGATAGTGTAGATAGTGTAGATAGTGTAGATAGTAATGATAGTAATGATAGTGTAGATAGTGTTGATAGTGTAGATAGTGTTGATAGTGTAGATAGTGTAGATAGTAATGATAGTGTAGATAGTGTAGATAGTGTTGATAGTGTAGATAGTGTAGATAGTGTAGATAGTAATGATAGTGTAGATAGTGTAGATAGTTATAGATAGTGTAGATAGTGATAGATAGTGTAGATAGTGTTGATAGTGTAGATAGTGTTGATAGTAATGATAGTGTTGATAGTAGAGATAGTGTTGATAGTGTAGATAGTGTAGATAGTGTAGATAGTGTAGATAGTGTTGATAGTAATGATAGTGTAGATAGTAATGATAGATAGTGATAGTTATGATAGTGATAGATAGTGATAGATAGTGATAGATAGTGTTGATAGTGTAGATAGTGTTGATAGTGTAGATAGTGTTGATAGTAATGATATTGTAGATAGTAATGATAGATAGTGATAGTTATGATAGTGATAGATAGTGATATATAGTGTTGATAGTGTTGATAGATAGTAATAGTAATGATAGATAGTGATAGATAGTGATAGATAGTATAGATAGTGATAGATAGTGATAGATAGTGTAGATAGTGTTGATAGTGTAGATAGATAGTGATAGTTATGATAGTGATAGATAGTGATAGATAGCGTAGATAGTGTTGATAGTGTAGATAGTGTAGATAGTGTTGATAGATAGTGATAGATAGTGTAGATAGTGATAGATAGTAATGATAGTGTTGATAGTGCAGATAGTGTAGATAGTGTAGATAGTAATGATAGTGTTGATAGTGTAGATAGTGTAGATAGTGTTGATAGTATAGATAGTGTTGATAGTGTAGATAGTGTTGATAGTAATGATAGTGTAGATAGTAATGATAGATAGTGATAGTTATGATAGTGATAGATAGTGTAGATAGTGTAGATAGTTTTGATAGTAATGATAGTAATGATAGTGTTGATTGTGTAGATAGTGTTGATAGTGTAGATAGTGTAGATAGTGATAGATAGTGTAGATAGTGTAGATAGTGTTGATAGTGTAGATAGTGTTGATAGTGTTGACAGTAATGATAGTGTAGAGTGTAATGATAGATAGTGATAGATAGTGTAGATAGTGTTGATAGTGTAGTTAGTGTAGATAGTGTAGATAGTAATGATAGTAATGATAGTGTAGATAGTAATGATAGTGTTGATAGTGTAGATAGTGTAGATAGTAATGATAGTAATGATAGTGTAGATAGTGTAGATAGTGTTGATAGTGTAGATAGTGTTGATAGTGTTGATAGTGTAGAGTGTAGATAGTAATGATAGTGTAGATAGTGTTGATAGTGTAGATAGTTATAGATAGTGTAGATAGTTATAGATAGTGTAGATAGTGTAGATAGTGTTGATAGTGTAGATGGTTATAGATAGTGTAGATAGTGTAGATAGTTATAGATAGTGTAAATAGTGTAGATAGTGTAGATAGTGATAGATAGTGTAGATAGTGTTGATAGTGTAGATAGTGTTGATAGTAATGATAGTGTAGATAGTAATGATAGATATTGATAGTTATGATAGTGATAGATAGTGATAGATAGTGTAGATAGTGTTGATAGTGTAGATAGTGTAGATAGTAATGATAGTAATGATAGTGTAGATAGTGTAGATAGTGTTGATAGTGTAGATAGTGTAGATAGTGTTGATAGTGATAGATAGTGTAGATAATGTTGATAGATAGTGATAGTAATGATAGTGTTGATAGTGTAGATAGTGATAGATAGTGTGGATAGATAGTGATAGTAATGATAGCTAGTGATAGATAGTGTAGATAGTGATAGATAGTAATGATAGTGTTGATAGTGTTGATAGTGTTGATAGTGTTGATAGTAATGATAGTGTAGAAAGTAATGATAGATAGTGATAGTTATGATAGTGATTGATAGTGATGATAGTGATAGATAGTGTAGATAGTGTTGATAGATAGTAATAGTAATGATAGATAGTGATAGATAGTGATCGATAGTGATAGATACTGTAGATAGTGATAGATAGTGATAGATAATGTAGATAGTGTACATAGTGATAGATAATGTAGATAGTTTAGATAGTGTTGATAGTGTAGATAGTGTTGATAGTAATGATAGTGCAGATAGTAATGATACATAGTGATAGTTATGATAGTGATTGATAGTGATAGATAGTGATAGATAGTGTAGATAGTGTTGATAGTTTAGATAGTTTTGATAGTAATGATAGTGTTGATAGTGTAGATAGTGTAGATAGTGTTGATAGTGTAGATAGTGTTGATAGTAATGATAGTGTAGATAGTAATGATAGATAGTGATAGTTATGATAGTGATAGATAGTGATAGATAGTGTAGATAGTGTTGATAGTGTAGATAGTAATGATAGTAATGATAGTGTTGATTGTGTAGATAGTGCAGATAGTGATAGATAGTGTAGATAGTGTAGATAGTGTTGATAGTGTAGATAGTGTTGATAGTGTAGATAGTGTTTATAGTAATGATAGTGTAGATAGTAATGATAGATAGTGATAGATAGTGTAGATAGTGTAGATAGTGTAGATAGTAATGATAGTAATGATAGTGTAGATAGTAATGATAGTGTTGATAGTATAAATAGTGTTGATAGTGTTGATAGTGTAGATAGTGTAGATAGTGTAGATAGTAATGATAGTAATGATAGTGTAGATAGTGTTGATAGTGTAGATAGTGTTGATAGTGTAGATATTGTAGATAGTAATGATAGTGTAGATAGTGTAGATAGTGTTGATAGTGTAGATAGTGTAGATAGTAATGATAGTGTAGATAGTGTAGATAGTTATAGATAGTGTAGATAGTGATAGATAGTGTAGATAGTGTTGATAGTAATGATAGTGTAGATAGTAATGATAGATAGTGATAGTTATGATAGTGATAGATAGTGTAGATAGTGTAGATAGTAATGATAGTTATGATAGTGTAGATAGTGTAGATAGTGTTGATAGTGTAGATAGTGTTGATAGTGTTGATAGTGTTGATAGTGTAGATAGTGTTGATAGTAATGATAGTGTTGATAGTGTAGATAGTGTAGATAGTGTTGATAGTGATAGATAGTGTAGATAGTGTTGATAGATAGTGATAGTAATGATAGTGTTGATAGTGTAGATAGTGTAGATAGTGTAGATAGTGATAGATAGTAATGATAGTGTTGATAGTGTTGATAGTGATAGATAGTGATAGATCGTGTAGATAGTGTAGAACGTGTAGATAGTGTTGATAGTAATGATAGTGTAGATAGTAATGATAGATAGTGATAGTTGTGATAGTGATAGATAGTGTAGATAGTGATAGATAGTGTGGATAGATAGTGATAGTAATGATAGCTAGTGATAGATAGTGTAGATAGTGATAGATAGTAATGATAGTGTTGATAGTGTTGATAGTGTTGATAGTAATGATAGTGTAGATAGTAATGATAGATAGTGATAGTTATGATAGTGATAGATAGTGATGATAGTGATAGATAGTGTAGATAGTGTTGATAGATAGTAATAGTAATGATAGATTTGATAGATAGTGATAGATAGTGATAGATACTGTAGATAGTGATAGATAGTGATAGATAATGTAGATAGTGTAGATAGTGATAGATAATGTAGATAGTTTAGATAGTGTTGATAGTGTAGATAGTGTTGATAGTAATGATAGTGTTGATAGTGTAGATAGTGTAGATAGTGTTGATAGTGTAGATAGTGTTGATAGTAATGATAGTGTAGATAGTAATGATAGATAGTGATAGTTATGATAGTGATAGATAGTGATAGATAGTGTAGATAGTGTTGATAGTGTAGATAGTAATGATAGTAATGATAGTGTTGATTGTGTAGATAGTGCAGATAGTGATAGATAGTGTACATAGTGTAGATAGTGTTGATAGTGTAGATAGTGTTGATAGTGTAGATAGTGTTTATAGTAATGATAGTGTAGATAGTAATGATAGATAGTGATAGATAGTGTAGATAGTGTAGATAGTAATGATAGTAATGATAGTGTAGATAGTAATGATAGTGTTGATAGTATAAATAGTGTTGATAGTGTTGATATTGTAGATAGTGTAGATAGTAATGATAGTAATGATAGTGTAGATAGTGTTGATAGTGTAGATAGTGTTGATAGTGTAGATAGTGTTTATAGTAATGATAGTGTAGATAGTAATGATAGATAGTGATAGATAGTGTAGATAGTGTAGATAGTGTAGATAGTAATGATAGTAATGATAGTGTAGATAGTAATGATAGTGTTGATAGTATAAATAGTGTTGATAGTGTTGATAGTGTAGATAGTGTAGATAGTGTAGATAGTAATGATAGTAATGATAGTGTAGATAGTGTTGATAGTGTAGATAGTGTTGATAGTGTAGATATTGTAGATAGTAATGATAGTGTAGATAGTGTAGATAGTGTTGATAGTGTAGATAGTGTAGATAGTAATGATAGTGTAGATAGTGTAGATAGTTATAGATAGTGTAGATAGTGATAGATAGTGTAGATAGTGTTGATAGTAATGATAGTGTAGATAGTAATGATAGATAGTGATAGTTATGATAGTGATAGATAGTGTAGATAGTGTAGATAGTAATGATAGTAATGATAGTGTAGATAGTGTAGATAGTGTTGATAGTGTAGATAGTGTTGATAGTGTTGATAGTGTTGATAGTGTAGATAGTGTTGATAGTAATGATAGTGTTGATAGTGTAGATAGTGTAGATAGTGTTGAGAGTGATAGATAGTGTAGATAGTGTTGATAGATAGTGATAGTAATGATAGTGTTGATAGTGTAGATAGTGTAGATAGTGTAGATAGTGATAGATAGTAATGATAGTGTTGATAGTGTTGATAGTGATAGATAGATAGTTATAGATAGTGTAGATAGTGTAGATAGTGTTAGATAGTGTGATAGATAGTTATAGATAGTGTAGATAGTGTAGATAGTGTAGATAGATAGTTATAGATAGTGTAGATAGTGTAGATAGATAGTTATAGATAGTGTAGATAGTGTAGATAGATAGTTATAGATAGTGTAGATAGTGCTTATAGTAATGATAGTGTTGATAGATAGTGTTGATAGTGTAGATAGTAATGATAGTGTTGATAGATAGTGTAGATGGTGATGATAGTGTGATAGATAGTGTTGATAGTGTAGATAGTAATGATAGTGTTGATAGTGATAGTGTAGATAGTGTAGATAGATAGTGATAGATAGTGATAGTGTAGATAGTGTAGATAGTGTAGATAGTGTAGATAGATAGTTATAGATAGTGTAGATAGTGTAGATAGATAGTTATAGATAGTGTAGATAGTGTAGATAGTGTAGATAGTGTTGATAGTGTAGATAGTAATGATAGTAATGATAGTGTTGATTGTGTAGATAGTGCAGATAGTGATAGATAGCGTAGATAGTGTAGATAGTGTTGATAGTGTAGATAGTGTTTATAGTAATGATAGTGTTGATAGGAATGATAGATAGTGATAGATAGTGTAGATAGTGTTGATAGTGTAGATAGTGTAGATAGTAATGATAGTAATGATAGAAATGATAGTGTAGATAGTAATGATAGTGTTGATAGTATAAATAGTGTTGATAGTGTTGATAGTGTAGATAGTGTAGATAGTGTAGATAGCAATGATAGTAATGATAGTGTAGATAGTGTTGATAGTGTAGATAGTGTTGATAGTGTAGATAGTGTAGATAGTAATGATAGTGTAGATAGTGTAGATAGTGTTGATAGTGTAGATAGTGTAGATAGTGTAGATAGTAATGATAGTGTAGATAGTGTAGATAGTTATAGATAGTGTTATAGATAGTGTAAATAGTGTAGATAGTGTAGATAGTGATAGATAGTGTAGATAGTGTTGATAGTGTAGATAGTGTTGATAGTAATGATAGTGTAGATAGTAATGATAGATAGTGATAGTTATGATAGTGATAGATAGTGATAGATAGTGTAGATAGTGTTGATAGTGTAGATAGTGTAGATAGTAATGATAGTAATGATAGTGTAGATAGTGTAGATAGTGTAGATAGTGTTGATAGTGTAGATAGTGTAGATAGTGTTGATAGTGATAGATAGTGTAGATAGTGTTGATAGTGTTGACAGTAATGATAGTGTAGAGTGTAATGATAGATAGTGATAGATAGTGTAGATAGTGTTGATAGTGTAGTTAGTGTAGATAGTGTAGATAGTAATGATAGTAATGATAGTGTAGATAGTAATGATAGTGTTGATAGTGTAGATAGTGTAGATAGTAATGATAGTAATGATAGTGTAGATAGTGTAGATAGTGTTGATAGTGTAGATAGTGTTGATAGTGTTGATAGTGTAGAGAGTGTAGATAGTAATGATAGTGTAGATAGTGTTGATAGTGTAGATAGTTATGGATAGTGTAGATAGTTATAGATAGTGTAGATAGTGTAGATAGTGTTGATAGTGTAGATGGTTATAGATAGTGTAGATAGTGTAGATAGTTATAGATAGTGTAAATAGTGTAGATAGTGTAGATAGTGATAGATAGTGTAGATAGTGTTGATAGTGTAGATAGTGTTGATAGTAATGATAGTGTAGATAGTAATGATAGATATTGATAGTTATGATAGTGATAGATAGTGATAGATAGTGTAGATAGTGTTGATAGTGTAGATAGTGTAGATAGTAATGATAGTAATGATAGTGTAGATAGTGTAGATAGTGTTGATAGTGTAGATAGTGTAGATAGTGTTGATAGTGATAGATAGTGTAGATAATGTTGATAGATAGTGATAGTAATGATAGTGTTGATAGTGTAGATAGTGATAGATAGTGTGGATAGATAGTGATAGTAATGATAGCTAGTGATAGATAGTGTAGATAGTGATAGATAGTAATGATAGTGTTGATAGTGTTGATAGTGTTGATAGTGTTGATAGTAATGATAGTGTAGATAGTAATGATAGATAGTGATAGTTATGATAGTGATTGATAGTGATGATAGTGATAGATAGTGTAGATAGTGTTGATAGATAGTAATAGTAATGATAGATAGTGATAGATAGTGATCGATAGTGATAGATACTGTAGATAGTGATAGATAGTGATAGATAATGTAGATAGTGTACATAGTGATAGATAATGTAGATAGTTTAGATAGTGTTGATAGTGTAGATAGTGTTGATAGTAATGATAGTGCAGATAGTAATGATACATAGTGATAGTTATGATAGTGATTGATAGTGATAGATAGTGATAGATAGTGTAGATAGTGTTGATAGTGTAGATAGTTTTGATAGTAATGATAGTGTTGATAGTGTAGATAGTGTAGATAGTGTTGATAGTGTAGATAGTGTAGATAGTGTTGATAGTGATAGATAGTGTAGATAGTGTTGATAGTGTTGACAGTAATGATAGTGTAGATAGTAATGATAGATAGTGTAGATAGTGTAGATAGTGTTGATAGTGTAGATAGTGTTGATAGTGTAGATAGTGTTTATAGTAATGATAGTGTAGATAGTAATGATAGATAGATAGATAGTGTAGATAGTGTAGATAGTGTAGATAGTAATGATAGTAATGATAGTGTAGATAGTAATGATAGTGTTGATAGTATAAATAGTGTTGATAGTGTTGATAGTGTAGATAGTGTAGATAGTGTAGATAGTAATGATAGTAATGATAGTGTAGATAGTGTTGATAGTGTAGATAGTGTTGATAGTGTAGATATTGTAGATAGTAATGATAGTGTAGATAGTGTAGATAGTGTAGATAGTGTAGATAGTGTAGATAGTAATGATAGTGTAGATAGTGTAGATAGTTATAGATAGTGTAGATAGTGATAGATAGTGTAGATAGTGTTGATAGTAATGATAGTGTAGATAGTAATGATAGATAGTGATGGTTATGATAGTGATAGATAGTGTAGATAGTGGAGATAGTAATGATAGTAATGATAGTGTAGATAGTGTAGATAGTGTTGATAGTGTAGATAGTGTTGATAGTGTTGATAGTGTTGATAGTGTAGATAGTGTAGATAGTAATGATAGTGTTGATAGTGTAGATAGTGTAGATAGTGTTGATAGTGATAGATAGTGTAGATAGTGTTGATAGATAGTGATAGTAATGATAGTGTTGATAGTGTAGATAGTGTAGATAGTGTAGATAGTGATAGATAGTAATGATAGTGTTGATAGTGTTGATAGTGATAGATAGTGATAGATCGTGTAGATAGTGTAGAACGTGTAGATAGTGTTGATAGTAATGATAGTGTAGATAGTAATGATAGATAGTGATAGTTGTGATAGTGATAGATAGTGTAGATAGTGATAGATAGTGTGGATAGATAGTGATAGTAATGATAGCTAGTGATAGATAGTGTAGATAGTGATAGATAGTAATGATAGTGTTGATAGTGTTGATAGTGTTGATAGTAATGATAGTGTAGATAGTAATGATAGATAGTGATAGTTATGATAGTGATAGATAGTGATGATAGTGATAGATAGTGTAGATAGTGTTGATAGATAGTAATAGTAATGATAGATTTGATAGATAGTGATAGATAGTGATAGATACTGTAGATAGTGATAGATAGTGATAGATAATGTAGATAGTGTAGATAGTGATAGATAATGTAGATAGTGTAGATAGTGTTGATAGTGTAGATAGTGTTGATAGTAATGATAGTGCAGATAGTAATGATACATAGTGATAGTTATGATAGTGATTGATAGTGATAGATAGTGAGATAGTGTAGATAGTGTAGATAGTGTTGATAGTGTAGATAGTGTAGATAGTAATGATAGTGTAGATAGTGTAGATAGTTATAGATAGTGTAGATAGTGATAGATAGTGTAGATAGTGTTGATAGTAATGATAGTGTAGATAGTAATGATAGATAGTGATAGTTATGATAGTGATAGATAGTGTAGATAGTGTAGATAGTAATGATAGTAATGATAGTGTAGATAGTGTAGATAGTGTTGATAGTGTAGATAGTGTTGATAGTGTTGATAGTGTTGATAGTGTAGATAGTGTTGATAGTAATGATAGTGTTGATAGTGTAGATAGTGTAGATAGTGTTGATAGTGATAGATAGTGTAGATAGTGTTGATAGATAGTGATAGTAATGATAGTGTTGATAGTGTAGATAGTGTAGATAGTGTAGATAGTGATAGATAGTAATGATAGTGTTGATAGTGTTGATAGTGATAGATAGTGATAGATCGTGTAGATAGTGTAGAACGTGTAGATAGTGTTGATAGTAATGATAGTGTAGATAGTAATGATAGATAGTGATAGTTGTGATAGTGATAGATAGTGTAGATAGTGATAGATAGTGTGGATAGATAGTGATAGTAATGATAGCTAGTGATAGATAGTGTAGATAGTGATAGATAGTAATGATAGTGTTGATAGTGTTGATAGTGTTGATAGTAATGATAGTGTAGATAGTAATGATAGATAGTGATAGTTATGATAGTGATAGATAGTGATGATAGTGATAGATAGTGTAGATAGTGTTGATAGATAGTAATAGTAATGATAGATTTGATAGATAGTGATAGATAGTGATAGATACTGTAGATAGTGATAGATAGTGATAGATAATGTAGATAGTGTAGATAGTGATAGATAATGTAGATAGTTTAGATAGTGTTGATAGTGTAGATAGTGTTGATAGTAATGATAGTGTTGATAGTGTAGATAGTGTAGATAGTGTTGATAGTGTAGATAGTGTTGATAGTAATGATAGTGTAGATAGTAATGATAGATAGTGATAGTTATGATAGTGATAGATAGTGATAGATAGTGTAGATAGTGTTGATAGTGTAGATAGTAATGATAGTAATGATAGTGTTGATTGTGTAGATAGTGCAGATAGTGATAGATAGTGTACATAGTGTAGATAGTGTTGATAGTGTAGATAGTGTTGATAGTGTAGATAGTGTTTATAGTAATGATAGTGTAGATAGTAATGATAGATAGTGATAGATAGTGTAGATAGTGTAGATAGTAATGATAGTAATGATAGTGTAGATAGTAATGATAGTGTTGATAGTATAAATAGTGTTGATAGTGTTGATAGTGTAGATAGTGTAGATAGTAATGATAGTAATGATAGTGTAGATAGTGTTGATAGTGTAGATATTGTAGATAGTAATGATAGTGTAGATAGTGTAGATAGTGTTGATAGTGTAGATAGTGTAGATAGTGTAGATAGTAATGATAGTGTAGATAGTGTAGATAGTTATAGATAGTGTAGATGGTGATAGATAGTGTAGATAGTGTTGATAGTAATGATAGTGTAGATAGTAATGATAGATAGTGATAGATAGTGTAGATAGTGGAGATAGTAATGATAGTAATGATAGTGTAGATAGTGTAGATAGTGTTGATAGTGTAGATAGTGTTGATAGTGTTGATAGTGTTGATAGTGTAGATAGTGTAGATAGTAATGATAGTGTAGATAGTGTAGATAGTGTTGATAGTGTAGATAGTGTAGATAGTGTAGATAGTTATAGATAGTGTAGATAGTGATAGATAATGTAGATAGTGTTGATAGTGTAGATAGTGTTGATAGTAATGATAGTGTAGATAGTAATGATAGATAGTGATATTTATGATAGTGATAGATAGTGATAGATAGTGTAGATAGTGTTGATTGTGTAGATAGTGTAGATAGTGTAGATAGTGTTGATAGTGTAGATAGTAATGATAGATAGTGTAGATAGTGATAGATAGTGTAGATAGTGTAGATAGTGTAGATAGATAGTGATAGTTATGATAGTGATTGATAGTGATAGATAGTGTAGATAGTGTTCATAGTGTAGATAGTGTAGATAGTGTTGATAGTGTAGATAGTAATGATAGTAATGATAGTGTAGATAGTTATAGATAGTAATGATAGTAACGATAGTAATAATAGTGTAGATAGTGTAGATAGTATTGATAGTGTTGATAGAGTAGATAGTGTAGATAGTAATGATAGTGTAGATAGTGTAGATAGTGTTGATAGTGTAGATAGTGATAGATAATGTAGATAGTGTAGATAGTGTTGATAGTGTAGATAGTGTTGATAGTGTAGATAGTGTTGATAGTAATGATAGTGTAGATAGTTATGATAGTGTAGATAGTGATAGTGTAGATAGTGTAGATAGATAGTGATAGATAGTGATAGTGTAGATAGTGATAGATAGTGTAGATAGATAGTTATAGATAGTGTAGATAGTGTAGATAGATAGTTATAGATAGTGTAGATAGTGTAGATAGATAGTTATAGATAGTGTAGATAGTGTTGATAGTAATGATAGTGTTGATAGATAGTGTTGATAGTGTAGATAGTAATGATAGTGTTGATAGATAGTGTAGATGGTAATGATAGTGTTGATAGATAGTGTTGATAGTGTAGATAGTAATGATAGTGTTGATAGTGATAGTGTAGATAGTGTAGATAGATAGTGATAGATAGTGATAGTGTAGATAGTGTAGATAGTGTAGATAGTGTAGATAGATAGTTATAGATAGTGTAGATAGTGTAGATAGATAGTTATAGATAGTGTAGATAGTGTAGATAGTGTAGATAGTGTTGATAGTGTAGATAGTAATGATAGTAATGATAGTGTTGATTGTGTAGATAGTGCAGATAGTGATAGATAGCGTAGATAGTGTAGATAGTGTTGATAGTGTAGATAGTGTTTATAGTAATGATAGTGTTGATAGGAATGATAGATAGTGATAGATAGTGTAGATAGTGTTGATAGTGTAGATAGTGTAGATAGTGTAGATAGTAATGATAGAAATGATAGTGTAGATAGTAATGATAGTGTTGATAGTATAAATAGTGTTGATAGTGTTGATAGTGTAGATAGTGTAGATAGTGTAGATAGTAATGATAGTAATGATAGTGTAGATAGTGTTGATAGTGTAGATAGTGTTGATAGTGTAGATAGTGTAGATAGTAATGATAGTGTAGATAGTGTAGATAGTGTTGATAGTGTAGATAGTGTAGATAGTGTAGATAGTAATGATAGTGTAGATAGTGTAGATAGTTATAGATAGTGTAGATAGTGATAGATAGTGTAGATAGTGTTGATAGTGTAGATAGTGTTGATAGTAATGATAGTGTTGATAGTAGAGATAGTGTTGATAGTGTAGATAGTGTAGATAGTGTAGATAGTGTTGATAGTAATGATAGTGTAGATAGTAATGATAGATAGTGATAGTTATGATAGTGATAGATAGTGATAGATAGTGATAGATAGTGTTGATAGTGTAGATAGTGTTGATAGTGTAGATAGTGTTGATAGTAATGATATTGTAGATAGTAATGATAGATAGTGATAGTTATGATAGTGATAGATAGTGAGTAGGGATAGTGTTGATAGATAGTAATAGTAATGATAGATAGTGATAGATAGTGATAGATAGTATAGATAGTGATAGATAGTGATAGATAGTGTAGATAGTGTTGATAGTGTAGATAGATAGTGATAGTTATGATAGTGATAGATAGTGATAGATAGCGTAGATAGTGTTGATAGTGTAGATAGTGTAGATAGTGTTGATAGATAGTGATAGATAGTGTAGATAGTGATAGATAGTAATGATAGTGTTGATAGTGCAGATAGTGTAGATAGTGTAGATAGTAATGATAGTGTTGATAGTGTAGATAGTGTAGATAGTGTTGATAGTATAGATAGTGTTGATAGTGTAGATAGTGTTGATAGTAATGATAGTGTAGATAGTAATGATAGATAGTGATAGTTATGATAGTGATAGATAGTGTAGATAGTGTAGATAGTTTTGATAGTAATGATAGTAATGATAGTGTTGATTGTGTAGATAGTGTTGATAGTGTAGATAGTGTAGATAGTGATAGATAGTGTAGATAGTGTAGATAGTGTTGATAGTGTAGATAGTGTTGATAGTGTTGACAGTAATGATAGTGTAGAGTGTAATGATAGATAGTGATAGATAGTGTAGATAGTGTTGATAGTGTAGTTAGTGTAGATAGTGTAGATAGTAATGATAGTAATGATAGTGTAGATAGTAATGATAGTGTTGATAGTGTAGATAGTGTAGATAGTAATGATAGTAATGATAGTGTAGATAGTGTAGATAGTGTTGATAGTGTAGATAGTGTTGATAGTGTTGATAGTGTAGAGAGTGTAGATAGTAATGATAGTGTAGATAGTGTTGATAGTGTAGATAGTTATAGATAGTGTAGATGGTTATAGATAGTGTAGATAATGTAGATAGTTATAGATAGTGTAAATAGTGTAGATAGTGTAGATAGTGATAGATAGTGTAGATAGTGTTGATAGTGTAGATAGTGTTGATAGTAATGATAGTGTAGATAGTAATGATAGATATTGATAGTTATGATAGTGATAGATAGTGATAGATAGTGTAGATAGTGTTGATAGTGTAGATAGTGTAGATAGTAATGATAGTAATGATAGTGTAGATAGTGTAGATAGTGTTGATAGTGTAGATAGTGTAGATAGTGTTGATAGTGATAGATAGTGTAGATAGTGTTGATAGATAGTGATAGTAATGATAGTGTTGATAGTGTAGATAGTGTAGATAGTGTAGATAGTGATAGATAGTAATGATAGTGTTGATAGTGTTGATAGTGATAGATAGTGATAGATCGTGTAGATAGTGTAGAACGTGTAGATAGTGTTGATAGTAATGATAGTGTAGATAGTAATGATAGATAGCGATAGTTATGATAGTGATAGATAGTGTAGATAGTGATAGATAGTGTGGATAGATAGTGATAGTAATGATAGCTAGTGATAGATAGTGTAGATAGTGATAGATAGTAATGATAGTGTTGATAGTGTTGATAGTGTTGATAGTGTTGATAGTAATGATAGTGTAGATAGTAATGATAGATAGTGATAGTTATGATAGTGATTGATAGTGATGATAGTGATAGATAGTGTAGATAGTGTTGATAGATAGTAATAGTAATGATAGATAGTGATAGATAGTGATCGATAGTGATAGATACTGTAGATAGTGATAGATAGTGATAGATAATGTAGATAGTGTACATAGTGATAGATAATGTAGATAGTTTAGATAGTGTTGATAGTGTAGATAGTGTTGATAGTAATGATAGTGCAGATAGTAATGATACATAGTGATAGTTATGATAGTGATTGATAGTGATAGATAGTGATAGATAGTGTAGATAGTGTTGATAGTGTAGATAGTTTTGATAGTAATGATAGTGTTGATAGTGTAGATAGTGTAGATAGTGTTGATAGTGTAGATAGTGTTGATAGTAATGATAGTGTAGATAGTAATGATAGATAGTGATAGTTATGATAGTGATAGATAGTGATAGATAGTGTAGATAGTGTTGATAGTGTAGATAGTAATGATAGTAATGATAGTGTTGATTGTGTAGATAGTGCAGATAGTGATAGATAGTGTAGATAGTGTAGATAGTGTTGATAGTGTAGATAGTGTTGATAGTGTAGATAGTGTTTATAGTAATGATAGTGTAGATAGTAATGATAGATAGTGATAGATAGTGTAGATAGTGTAGATAGTGTAGATAGTAATGATAGTAATGATAGTGTAGATAGTAATGATAGTGTTGATAGTATAAATAGTGTTGATAGTGTTGATAGTGTAGATAGTGTAGATAGTAATGATAGTAATGATAGTAATGATAGTGTAGATAGTGTTGATAGTGTAGATAGTGTTGATAGTGTAGATATTGTAGATAGTAATGATAGTGTAGATAGTGTAGATAGTGTTGATAGTGTAGATAGTGTAGATAGTGTAGATAGTAATGATAGTGTAGATAGTGTAGATAGTTATAGATAGTGTAGATAGTGATAGATAGTGTAGATAGTGTTGATAGTAATGATAGTGTAGATAGTAATGATAGATAGTGATAGTTATGATAGTGATAAATAGTGTAGATAGTGTAGATAGTAATGATAGTAATGATAGTGTAGATAGTGTAGATAGTGTTGATAGTGTAGATAGTGTTGATAGTGTTGATAGTGTTGATAGTGTAGATAGTGTAGATAGTAATGATAGTGTAGATAGTGTAGATAGTGTTGATAGTGTAGATAGTGTAGATAGTGTAGATAGTTATAGATAGTGTAGATAGTGATAGATAATGTAGATAGTGTTGATAGTGTAGATAGTGTTAATAGTAATGATAGTGTAGATAGTAATGATAGATAGTGTAGATAGTGATAGATAGTGTAGATAGATAGTGATAGTTATGATAGTGATTGATAGTGATAGATAGTGTAGATAGTGTTCATAGTGTAGATAGTGTAGATAGTGTTGATAGTGTAGATAGTAATGATAGTAATGATAGTGTAGATAGTTATAGATAGTAATGATAGTAACGATAGTAATGATAGTTTAGATAGTGTAGATAGTGTTGATAGTGTTGATAGTGTAGATAGTGTAGATAGTAATGATAGTGTAGATAGTGTTGATAGTGTAGATAGTGTAGATAGTGTTGATAGTGTAGATAGTGATAGATAATGTAGATAGTGTAGATAGTGTTGATAGTGTAGATAGTGTTGATAGTGTAGATAGTGTTGATAGTAATGATAGTGTAGATAGTTATGATAGTGTAGATAGTGATAGTGTAGATAGTGTAGATAGATAGTGATAGATAGTGATAGTGTAGATAGTGATAGATAGTGTAGATAGATAGTTATAGATAGTGTAGATAGTGTAGATAGATAGTTATAGATAGTGTAGATAGTGTAGATAGATAGTTATAGATAGTGTAGATAGTGTTGATAGTAATGATAGTGTTGATAGATAGTGTTGATAGTGTAGATAGTAATGATAGTGTTGATAGTGTAGATAGTAATGATAGTGTTGATAGATAGTGTTGATAGTGTAGATAGTAATGATAGTGTTGATAGTGATAGTGTAGATAGTGTAGATAGATAGTGATAGATAGTGATAGTGTAGATAGTGTAGATAGTGTAGATAGTGTAGATAGATAGTTATAGATAGTGTAGATAGTGTAGATAGATAGTTATAGATAGTGTAGATAGTGTAGATAGATAGTTATAGATAGTGTAGATAGTGTTAACAGGATGAAGAAGCTTACAGCGATCTAGATAGTAATGATAGATAGTTATAGATAGTGTTGATAGTGTAGATAGTAATGATATTGTTGATAGATAGTGTAGATAGTGTAGATAGTGTTGATAGTAATGATAGTGTTGATAGATAGTGTTGATAGTGTAGATAGTAATGATAGTGTAGATAGTGTAGATAGTGTAGATAGTGTAGATAGATAGTTATAGATAGTGTAGATAGATAGTTATAGATAGTGTAGATAGTAATGATAGTGTTGATAGATAGTGTTGATAGTGTAGATAGTAATGATAGTGTTGATAGATAGTGTAGATAGTGTAGATAGTAATGATAGTGTTGATAGATAGTGTTGATAGTGTAGATAGTAATGATAGTGTTGATAGATAGTGTAGATAGTGTAGATAGTAATGATAGTGTTGATAGATAGTGTTGATAGTGTAGATAGTAATGATAGTGTTGATAGATAGTGTTGATAGTGTAGATAGTAATGATAGTGTTGATAGATAGTGTAGATAGATAGTTATAGATAGTGTAGATAGTAATGATAGTGTTGATAGATAGTGTTGATAGTGTAGATAGTAATGATAGTGTTGATAGATAGTGTTGATAGTGTAGATAGTAATGATAGTGTTGATAGATAGTGTAGATAGATAGTTATAGATAGTGTAGATAGATAGTTATAGATAGTGTAGATAGTGTAGATAGATAGTTATAGATAGTGTAGATAGTAATGATAGTGTTGATAGTGTAGATAGTAATGATAGTGTTGATAGATAGTGTAGATAGATAGTTATAGATAGTGTAGATAGATAGTTATAGATAGTGTAGATAGTGTAGATAGATAGTTATAGATAGTGTAGATAGTGTAGATAGATAGTTATAGATAGTGTAGATAGTGTAGATAGTGTAGATAGTGTAGATAGATAGTTATAGATAGTGTAGATAGTGTAGATAGATAGTTATAGATAGTGTAGATAGTGTAGATAGATAGTTATAGATAGTGTAGATAGTGTAGATAGATAGTTATAGATAGTGTAGATAGTGTAGATAGATAGTTATAGATAGTGTAGATAGATAGTTATAGATAGTGTAGATAGTGTAGATAGATAGTTATAGATAGTGTAGATAGTGTAGATAGTGTAGATAGATAGTGATAGATAGTGTAGATAGATAGTTATAGATAGTGTAGATAGTGTAGATAGATAGTTATAGATAGTGTAGATAGATAGTTATAGATAGTGTAGATAGTGTAGATAGATAGTTATAGATAGTGTAGATAGTGTAGATAGATAGTTATAGATAGTGTAGATAGATAGTGATAGATAGTGTAGATAGATAGTTATAGATAGTGTAGATAGTGTAGATAGATAGTTATAGATAGTGTAGATAGTGTAGATAGATAGTTATAGATAGTGTAGATAGTGTAGATAGATAGTTATAGATAGTGTAGATAGTGTAGATAGTGTAGATAGTGTAGATAGATAGTTATAGATAGTGTAGATAGTGTAGATAGATAGTGTAGATAGTGTAGATAGATAGTTATAGATAGTGTAGATAGATAGTTATAGATAGTGTAGATAGATAGTTATAGATAGTGTAGATAGTGTAGATAGATAGTTATAGATAGTGTAGATAGTAATGATAGATAGTTATAGATAGTGTAGATAGTGTAGATAGATAGTTATAGATAGTGTAGATAGTGTAGATAGATAGTTATAGATAGTGTAGATAGTAATGATAGATAGTTATAGATAGTGTAGATAGTAATGATAGATAGTTATAGATAGTGTAGATAGTGTAGATTGATAGTTATAGATAGTGTAGATAGATAGTTATAGATAGTGTAGATAGTGTAGATAGATAGTTATAGATAGTGTAGATAGTAATGATAGATAGTTATAGATAGTGTAGATAGTGTAGATAGATAGTTATAGATAGTGTAGATAGTGTAGATAGATAGTTATAGATAGTGTAGATAGTAATGATAGATAGTTATAGATAGTGTAGATAGTGTAGATAGATAGTTATAGATAGTGTAGATAGTGTAGATAGATAGTTATAGATAGTGTAGATAGATAGTTATAGATAGTGTAGATAGTGTAGATAGTGTAGATAGATAGTGTAGATAGTGTAGATAGATAGTTATAGATAGTGTAGATAGTGTAGATAGATAGTTATAGATAGTGTAGATAGTGTAGAACGTGTAGATAGTGTTGATAGTAATGATAGTGTAGATAGTAATGATAGATAGTGATAGTTGTGATAGTGATAGATAGTGTAGATAGTGATAGATAGTGTGGATAGATAGTGATAGTAATGATAGCTAGTGATAGATAGTGTAGATAGTGATAGATAGTAATGATAGTGTTGATAGTGTTGATAGTGTTGATAGTAATGATAGTGTAGATAGTAATGATAGATAGTGATAGTTATGATAGTGATAGATAGTGATGATAGTGATAGATAGTGTAGATAGTGTTGATAGATAGTAATAGTAATGATAGATTTGATAGATAGTGATAGATAGTGATAGATACTGTAGATAGTGATAGATAGTGATAGATAATGTAGATAGTGTAGATAGTGATAGATAATGTAGATAGTGTAGATAGTGTTGATAGTGTAGATAGTGTTGATAGTAATGATAGTGCAGATAGTAATGATACATAGTGATAGTTATGATAGTGATTGATAGTGATAGATAGTGATAGATAGTGATAGATAGTGATAGATAGTGTAGATAGTGTTGATAGTGTAGATAGTGTTGATAGTAATGATAGTGTGGATAGTGTTGATAGTGTAGATAGTGTTGATAGTAATGATAGTGTTGATAGTGTAGATAGTGTAGATAGTGTTGATAGTGTAGATAGTGTTGATAGTAATGATAGTGCAGATAGTAATGATACATAGTGATAGTTATGATAGTGATTGATAGTGATAGATAGTGATAGATAGTGATAGATAGTGTAGATAGTGTTGATAGTGTAGATAGTGTTGATAGTAATGATAGTGTTGATAGTGTAGATAGTGTAGATAGTGATAGATAGTGTAGATAGTGTTGATAGATAGTGATAGTAATGATAGTGTTGATAGTGTAGATAGTGTAGATAGTGTAGATAGTGATAGATAGTAATGATAGTGTTGATAGTGTTGATAGTGATAGATAGTGATAGATCGTGTAGATAGTGTTGATGGTGTAGATAGTAATGATAGTAATGATAGTGTTGATTGTGTAGATAGTGCAGATAGTGATAGATAGTGTAGATAGTGTAGATAGTGTTGATAGTGTAGATAGTGTTGATAGTGTAGATAGTGTTTATAGTAATGATAGTGTAGATAGTAATGATAGATAGTGATAGATAGTGTAGATAGTGTAGATAGTGTAGATAGTAATGATAGTAATGATAGTGTAGATAGTAATGATAGTGTTGATAGTATAAATAGTGTTGATAGTGTTGATAGTGTAGATAGTGTAGATAGTGTAGATAGTAATGATAGTAATGATAGTGTAGATAGTGTTGATAGTGTAGATAGTGTTGATAGTGTAGATATTGTAGATAGTAATGATAGTGTAGATAGTGTAGATAGTGTTGATAGTGTAGATAGTGTAGATAGTGTAGATAGTAATGATAGTGTAGATAGTGTAGATAGTTATAGATAGTGTAGATAGTGATAGATAGTGTAGATAGTGTTGATAGTAATGATAGTGTAGATAGTAATGATAGATAGTGATAGTTATGATAGTGATAGATAGTGTAGATAGTGTAGATAGTAATGATAGTAATGATAGTGTAGATAGTGTAGATAGTGTTGATAGTGTAGATAGTGTTGATAGTGTTGATAGTGTTGATAGTGTAGATAGTGTAGATAGTAATGATAGTGTAGATAGTGTAGATAGTGTTGATAGTGTAGATAGTGTAGATAGTGTAGATAGTTATAGATAGTGTAGATAGTGATAGATAATGTAGATAGTGTTGATAGTAATGATAGTGTAGATAGTAATGATAGATAGTGATATTTATGATAGTGATAGATAGTGATAGATAGTGTAGATAGTAATGATAGTAATGATAGTGTAGATAGTGTAGATAGTGTTGATAGTGTAGATAGTGTTGATAGTGTAGATAGTGTTGATAGTAATGATAGTGTAGATAGTAATGATAGATAGTGTAGATAGTGATAGATAGTGTAGATAGATAGTGATAGTTATGATAGTGATTGATAGTGATAGATAGTGTAGATAGTGTAGATAGTTATAGATAGTGTAGATAGTGATAGATAATGTAGGGAGTGTTGATAGTGTAGATAGTGTTAATAGTAATGATAGTGTAGATAGTAATGATAGATAGTGTAGATAGTGATAGATAGTGTAGATAGATAGTGATAGTTATGATAGTGATTGATAGTGATAGATAGTGTAGATAGTGTTCATAGTGTAGATAGTGTAGATAGTGTTGATAGTGTAGATAGTAATGATAGTAATGATAGTGTAGATAGTTATAGATAGTAATGATAGTAACGATAGTAATGATAGTTTAGATAGTGTAGATAGTGTTGATAGTGTTGATAGTGTAGATAGTGTAGATAGTAATGATAGTGTAGATAGTGTTGATAGTGTAGATAGTGTAGATAGTGTTGATAGTGTAGATAGTGATAGATAATGTAGATAGTGTAGATAGTGTTGATAGTGTGGATAGTGTTGATAGTGTAGATAGTGTTGATAGTAATGATAGTGTAGATAGTTATGATAGTGTAGAGAGTGATAGTGTAGATAGTGTAGATAGATTGTGATAGATAGTGATAGTGTAGATAGTGATAGATAGTGTAGATAGATAGTTATAGATAGTGTAGATAGTGTAGATAGATAGTTATAGATAGTGTAGATAGTGTAGATAGATAGTTATAGATAGTGTAGATAGTGTTGATAGTAATGATAGTGTTGATAGATAGTGTTGATAGTGTAGATAGTAATGATAGTGTTGATAGATAGTGTAGATAGTAATGATAGTGTTGATAGATAGTGTTGATAGTGTAGATAGTAATGATAGTGTTGATAGTGATAGTGTAGATAGTGTAGATAGATAGTGATAGATAGTGATAGTGTAGATAGTGTAGATAGTGTAGATAGTGTAGATAGATAGTTATAGATAGTGTAGATAGTGTAGATAGTGTAGATAGTGTAGATAGATAGTTATAGATAGTGTAGATAGTGTAGATAGATAGTTATAGATAGTGTAGATAGTGTTAACAGGATGAAGAAGCTTACAGCGATCTAGATAGTAATGATAGATAGTTATAGATAGTGTTGATAGTGTAGATAGTAATGATATTGTTGATAGATAGTGTAGATAGTGTAGATAGTGTTGATAGTAATGATAGTGTTGATAGATAGTGTTGATAGTGTAGATAGTAATGATAGTGTAGATAGTGTAGATAGTGTAGATAGATAGTTATAGATAGTGTAGATAGATAGTTATAGATAGTGTAGATAGTAATGATAGTGTTGATAGATAGTGTTGATAGTGTAGATAGTAATGATAGTGTTGATAGATAGTGTAGATAGTGTAGATAGTAATGATAGTGTTGATAGATAGTGTTGATAGTGTAGATAGTAATGATAGTGTTGATAGATAGTGTAGATAGTGTAGATAGTAATGATAGTGTTGATAGATAGTGTTGATAGTGTAGATAGTAATGATAGTGTTGATAGATAGTGTTGATAGTGTAGATAGTAATGATAGTGTTGATAGATAGTGTAGATAGCTTGTAGTCTATGCTTGTAGTCATAGCAGATAATATTCTAATTTTTGGTGACTTTAACATTCACATGGAAAAGTCCACAGACCCACTCCAAAAGGCTTTCGGAGCCATCATCGACTCAGTGGGTTTTGTCCAACATGTCTCTGGACCTACTCACTGCCACAGTCATACTCTGGACCTAGTTTTGTCCCATGGAATAAATGTTGTGGATCTAAATGTTTTTCCTCATAATCCTGGACTATCGGACCACCATTTTATTACGTTTGCAATTGCAACAAATAATCTGCTCAGACCCCAACCAAGGAGCATTAAAAGTCGTGCTATAAATTCTCAGACAACCCAAAGATTCCTTGATGCCCTTCCAGACTGCCTCTGCCTACCCAAGGACGTCAGAGGACAAAAATCAGTTAACCACCTAACCGAGGAACTCAATTTAACCTTGCGCAATACCCTAGATGCAGTTGCACCCCTAAAAACTAAAAACATCTGTCATAAGAAACTAGCTCCCTGGTATACAGAAAATACACGAGCTCTGAAGCAAGCTTCCAGAAAATTGGAACGGAAATGGCGCCACACCAAACTGGAAGTCTTCCGACTAGCTTGGAAAGACAGTACCGTGCAGTATCGAAGAGCCCTTACTGCTGCTCGATCATCCTATTTTTCCAACTTAATTGAGGAAAATAAGAACAATCCGAAATTTCTTTTTGATACTGTCGCAAAGCTAACTAAAAAGCAGCCTTCGCAAATGGAGGATGGCTTTCACTTCAGCAGTAATACATTTATGAACTTCTTTGAGGAAAAGATCATGATCATTAGAAAGCAAATTACAGACTCCTCTTTAAATCTGGGTATTCCTCCAAAGCTCCATTGTCCTGAGTCTGCACAACTCTGCCAGGACCTAGGATCAAGGGAGATACTAAAGTGTTTTAGTACTATATCTCTTGACGCAATGATGAAAATAATCATGGCCTCCAAACCCTCAAGCTGCATACTGGACCCTATTCCAACTAAACTACTGAAAGAGCTGCTTCCTGTGCTTGGCCCTCCTATGTTGAACATAATAAACGGCTCTCTATCCACCGGATGTGTACCAAGCTCACTAAAAGTGGCAGTAATAAAGCCTCTCTTGAAAAAGCCGAATCTTGATCCAGAAATTATAAAAAACTATCGGCCTATATCGAATCTTCCATTCCTCTCCAAAATTTTAGAAAAAGCTGTTGCACAGCAACTGACTGCCTTCCTGAAGACAAACAATGTATACGAAACGCTTCAGTCTGGTTTTAGACCCCATCATAGCACTGAGACTGCACTTGTGAAGGTGGTAAATGACCTTTTAATGACGTCAGACCGAGGCTCTGCATCTGTCCTCGTGCTCCTAGATCTTAGTGCCGCTTTTGATACCATCGATCACCACATTCTTTTGGAGAGATTGGAAACCCAAATTGGTCTACATGGACAAGTTCTGGCCTGGTTTAGATCTTATCTGTCGGAAAGATATCAGTTTGTCTCTGTGAATGGTTTGTCCTCTGACAAATCAATTGTAAATTTCGGTGTTCCTCAAGGTTCCGTTTTAGGACCACTATTGTTTTCACTATATATTTTACCTCTTGGGGATGTCATTCGAAAACATAATGTTAAATTTCACTGCTATGCAGACGACACACAGCTGTACATTTCAATGAAACATGGTGAAGCCCCAAAATTGCCCTCGCTAGAAGCCTGTGTTTCAGACATAAAGAAGTGGATGGCTGCAAACTTTCTACTTTTAAACTCGGACAAAACAGAGATGCTTGTTCTAGGTCCCAAGAAACAAAGAGATCTTCTGTTGAATCTGACAATTAATCTGGATGGTTGTACAGTCGTCTCAAATAAAACTGTGAAGGACCTCGGCGTTACTCTGGACCCTGATCTCTCTTTTGAAGAACATATCAAGACTGTTTCAAGGACAGCTTTTTTCCATCTACGTAACATTGCAAAAATCAGAAATTTTCTGTCCAAAAATGACGCAGAAAAATTAATCCATGCTTTTGTTACTTCTAGGCTGGACTACTGCAATGCTCTACTTTCCGGCTACCCGGATAAAGCACTAAATAAACTTCAGTTAGTGCTAAATACGGCTGCTAGAATCCTGACTAGAACCAAAAAATTTGATCATATTACTCCAGTGTTGGCCTCCCTACACTGGCTTCCTGTTAAGGCAAGGGCTGATTTCAAGGTTTTACTGCTAACCTACAAAGCATTACATGGGCTTGCTCCTACCTATCTTTCCGATTTGGTCCTGCCGTACATACCTACACGTACGCTACGGTCACAAGACGCAGGCCTCCTAATTGTCCCTAGAATTTCTAAGCAAACGGCTGGAGGTAGGGCTTTCTCCTATAGAGCTCCATTTTTATGGAATGGTCTGCCTACCAATGTGAGAGACGCAGACTCAGTCTCAACCTTTAAGTCTTTACTGAAGACTTATCTCTTCAGTAGGTCCTATGATTAAGTATAGTCTGGCCCAGGAGTGTGAAGGTGAACGGAAAGGCTGGAGCAACGAACCGCCCTTGCTGTCTCTGCCTTGCCGGTTCCCCTCTTTCCACTGGGATTCTCTGCCTCTAACCCTTTTACAGAGGCTGAGTCACTGGCCTACTGGTGTTCTTCCATGCCGTCCATGGGAGGGGTGCGTCACTTGAGTGGGTTGAGTCACTGACGTGGTCTTCCTGTCTGGGTTGGCGCCCCCCCCCCCCCTTGGGTTGTGCCATGGCGGAGATCGTTGTGGGCTATACTCGGCCTTGTCTTAGGACGGTAAGTTGGTGGTTGGAGACATCCCTCTAGTGGTGTGGGGGCTGTGCTTTGGCAAAGTGGGTGGGGTTATATCCTGCCTGTTTGGCCCTGTCCGGGGGTATCATCGGATGGGGCCACAGTGTCTTCTGATCCCTCCTGTCTCAGCCTCCAGTATTTATGCTGCAGTAGTTTATGTGTCGGGGGGCTAGGGTCAGTCTGTTACATCTGGAGTATTTCTCTTGTCTTATCCGGTGTCCTGTGTGTATTTAAATATGCTCTCTCTAATTCTCTCTTTCTCTCTTTCTGTCTTTCTCTCGGAGGACCTGAGCCCTAGGACCATGCCTCAGGACTACCTGGTATGATGACTCCTTGCTGTCCCCAGTCCACCTGGCCGTGCTGCTGCTCCAGTTTCAACTGTTCTGCCTGCGGCTATGGAACCCTGACCTGTTCACCGGACGTGCTTGTTGCACCCTCGACAACTACTATGATTATTATTATTTGACCATGCTGGTCATTTATGAACATTTTAACATTTTAACATTTTGACCATGTTCTGTTTTAATATCCACCCTGCACAGCCAGAAGAGGACTGGCCACCCCTCATAGCCTGGTTCCTCTCTAGGTTTCTTCCTAGGTTTTTGGCCTTTCTAGGGAGTTTTTCCTAGGGAGTTTTTCCTAGCCACCGTGCTTCTTTCACATGCTTTGCTTGCTGTTTGGGGTTTTAGGCTGGGTTTCTGTACAGCACTTTGAGAATATCAGCTGATGTACGAAGGGCTATATAAAAATAAATTTGATTTGATTTAGATAGATAGTTATAGATAGTGTAGATAGATAGTTATAGATAGTGTAGATAGTAATGATAGTGTTGCTAGATAGTGTTGATAGTGTAGATAGTAATGATAGTGTTGATAGATAGTGTTGATAGTGTAGATAGTAATGATAGTGTTGATAGATAGTGTAGATAGATAGTTATAGATAGTGTAGATAGATAGTTATAGATAGTGTAGATAGTGTAGATAGATAGTTATAGATAGTGTAGATAGTAATGATAGTGTTGATAGTGTAGATAGTAATGATAGTGTTGATAGATAGTGTAGATAGATAGTTATAGATAGTGTAGATAGATAGTTATAGATAGTGTAGATAGTGTAGATAGATAGTTATAGATAGTGTAGATAGTGTAGATAGATAGTGTAGATAGTGTAGATAGTGTAGATAGATAGTTATAGATAGTGTAGATAGTGTAGATAGATAGTTATAGATAGTGTAGATAGTGTAGATAGATAGTTATAGATAGTGTAGATAGTGTAGATAGATAGCTATAGATAGTGTAGATAGTGTAGATAGATAGTTATAGATAGTGTAGATAGATAGTTATAGATAGTGTAGATAGTGTAGATAGATAGTTATAGATAGTGTAGATAGTGTAGATAGATAGTTATAGATAGTGTAGATAGATAGTGATAGATAGTGTAGATAGATAGTTATAGATAGTGTAGATAGTGTAGATAGATAGTTATAGATAGTGTAGATAGTGTAGATAGATAGTTATAGATAGTGTAGATAGTGTAGATAGATAGTTATAGATAGTGTAGATAGTGTAGATAGATAGTTATAGATAGTGTAGATAGATAGTGATAGATAGTGTAGATAGATAGTTATAGATAGTGTAGATAGTGTAGATAGATAGTTATAGATAGTGTTGATAGTGTAGATAGATAGTTATAGATAGTGTAGATAGTGTAGATAGATAGTTATAGATAGTGTAGATAGTGTAGATAGTGTAGATAGTGTAGATAGATAGTTATAGATAGTGTAGATAGTGTAGATAGATAGTGTAGATAGTGTAGATAGATAGTTATAGATAGTGTAGATAGATAGTTATAGATAGTGTAGATAGATAGTTATAGATAGTGTAGATAGTGTAGATAGATAGTTATAGATAGTGTAGATAGTAATGATAGATAGTTATAGATAGTGTAGATAGTGTAGATAGATAGTTATAGATAGTGTAGATAGTGTAGATAGATAGTTATAGATAGTGTAGATAGTAATGATAGATAGTTATAGATAGTGTAGATAGTAATGATAGATAGTTATAGATAGTGTAGATAGTGTAGATTGATAGTTATAGATAGTGTAGATAGTAATGATAGATAGTTATAGATAGTGTAGATAGTGTAGATAGATAGTTATAGATAGTGTAGATAGTGTAGATAGATAGTTATAGATAGTGTAGATAGTAATGATAGATAGTTATAGATAGTGTAGATAGTGTAGATAGATAGTTATAGATAGTGTAGATATTGTAGATAGATAGTTATAGATAGTGTAGATAGATAGTTATAGATAGTGTAGATAGTGTAGATAGTGTAGATAGTGTAGATAGATAGTTATAGATAGTGTAGATAGTAATGATAGATAGTTATAGATAGTGTAGATAGTGTAGATAGATAGTTATAGATAGTGTAGATAGTAATGATAGATAGTTATAGATAGTGTAGATAGTGTAGATAGATAGTTATAGATAGTGTAGATAGTGTAGATAGATAGTTATAGATAGTGTAGATAGTAATGATAGATAGTTATAGATAGTGTAGATAGATAGTTATAGATAGTGTAGATATTGTAGATAGATAGTTATAGATAGTGTAGATAGATAGTTATAGATAGTGTAGATAGTGTAGATAGTGTAGATAGTGTAGATAGATAGTTATAGATAGTGTAGATAGTGTAGATAGATAGTTATAGATAGTGTAGATAGTGTAGATAGATAGTTATAGATAGTGTAGATAGTGTAGAACGTGTAGATAGTGTTGATAGTAATGATAGTGTAGATAGTAATGATAGATAGTGATAGTTGTGATAGTGATAGATAGTGTAGATAGTGATAGATAGTGTGGATAGATAGTGATAGTAATGATAGCTAGTGATAGATAGTGTAGATAGTGATAGATAGTAATGATAGTGTTGATAGTGTTGATAGTGTTGATAGTAATGATAGTGTAGATAGTAATGATAGATAGTGATAGTTATGATAGTGATAGATAGTGATGATAGTGATAGATAGTGTAGATAGATAGTTATAGATAGTGTAGATAGATAGTGATAGATAGTGTAGATAGATAGTTATAGATAGTGTAGATAGTGTAGATAGATAGTTATAGATAGTGTAGATAGTGTAGATAGATAGTTATAGATAGTGTAGATAGTGTAGATAGATAGTTATAGATAGTGTAGATAGTGTAGATAGATAGTTATAGATAGTGTAGATAGATAGTGATAGATAGTGTAGATAGATAGTTATAGATAGTGTAGATAGTGTAGATAGATAGTTATAGATAGTGTTGATAGTGTAGATAGATAGTTATAGATAGTGTAGATAGTGTAGATAGATAGTTATAGATAGTGTAGATAGTGTAGATAGTGTAGATAGTGTAGATAGATAGTTATAGATAGTGTAGATAGTGTAGATAGATAGTGTAGATAGTGTAGATAGATAGTTATAGATAGTGTAGATAGATAGTTATAGATAGTGTAGATAGATAGTTATAGATAGTGTAGATAGTGTAGATAGATAGTTATAGATAGTGTAGATAGTAATGATAGATAGTTATAGATAGTGTAGATAGTGTAGATAGATAGTTATAGATAGTGTAGATAGTGTAGATAGATAGTTATAGATAGTGTAGATAGTAATGATAGATAGTTATAGATAGTGTAGATAGTAATGATAGATAGTTATAGATAGTGTAGATAGTGTAGATTGATAGTTATAGATAGTGTAGATAGTAATGATAGATAGTTATAGATAGTGTAGATAGTGTAGATAGATAGTTATAGATAGTGTAGATAGTGTAGATAGATAGTTATAGATAGTGTAGATAGTAATGATAGATAGTTATAGATAGTGTAGATAGTGTAGATAGATAGTTATAGATAGTGTAGATATTGTAGATAGATAGTTATAGATAGTGTAGATAGATAGTTATAGATAGTGTAGATAGTGTAGATAGTGTAGATAGTGTAGATAGATAGTTATAGATAGTGTAGATAGTAATGATAGATAGTTATAGATAGTGTAGATAGTGTAGATAGATAGTTATAGATAGTGTAGATAGTAATGATAGATAGTTATAGATAGTGTAGATAGTGTAGATAGATAGTTATAGATAGTGTAGATAGTGTAGATAGATAGTTATAGATAGTGTAGATAGTAATGATAGATAGTTATAGATAGTGTAGATAGTGTAGATAGATAGTTATAGATAGTGTAGATATTGTAGATAGATAGTTATAGATAGTGTAGATAGATAGTTATAGATAGTGTAGATAGTGTAGATAGTGTAGATAGTGTAGATAGATAGTTATAGATAGTGTAGATAGTGTAGATAGATAGTTATAGATAGTGTAGATAGTGTAGATAGATAGTTATAGATAGTGTAGATAGTGTAGAACGTGTAGATAGTGTTGATAGTAATGATAGTGTAGATAGTAATGATAGATAGTGATAGTTGTGATAGTGATAGATAGTGTAGATAGTGATAGATAGTGTGGATAGATAGTGATAGTAATGATAGCTAGTGATAGATAGTGTAGATAGTGATAGATAGTAATGATAGTGTTGATAGTGTTGATAGTGTTGATAGTAATGATAGTGTAGATAGTAATGATAGATAGTGATAGTTATGATAGTGATAGATAGTGATGATAGTGATAGATAGTGTAGATAGTGTTGATAGATAGTAATAGTAATGATAGATTTGATAGATAGTGATAGATAGTGATAGATACTGTAGATAGTGATAGATAGTGATAGATAATGTAGATAGTGTAGATAGTGATAGATAATGTAGATAGTGTAGATAGTGTTGATAGTGTAGATAGTGTTGATAGTAATGATAGTGCAGATAGTAATGATACATAGTGATAGTTATGATAGTGATTGATAGTGATAGATAGTGATAGATAGTGATAGATAGTGATAGATAGTGTAGATAGTGTTGATAGTGTAGATAGTGTTGATAGTAATGATAGTGTGGATAGTGTTGATAGTGTAGATAGTGTTGATAGTAATGATAGTGTTGATAGTGTAGATAGTGTAGATAGTGTTGATAGTGTAGATAGTGTTGATAGTAATGATAGTGCAGATAGTAATGATACATAGTGATAGTTATGATAGTGATTGATAGTGATAGATAGTGATAGATAGTGATAGATAGTGTAGATAGTGTTGATAGTGTAGATAGTGTTGATAGTAATGATAGTGTTGATAGTGTAGATAGTGTAGATAGTGATAGATAGTGTAGATAGTGTTGATAGATAGTGATAGTAATGATAGTGTTGATAGTGTAGATAGTGTAGATAGTGTAGATAGTGATAGATAGTAATGATAGTGTTGATAGTGTTGATAGTGATAGATAGTGATAGATCGTGTAGATAGTGTTGATGGTGTAGATAGTAATGATAGTAATGATAGTGTTGATTGTGTAGATAGTGCAGATAGTGATAGATAGTGTAGATAGTGTAGATAGTGTTGATAGTGTAGATAGTGTTGATAGTGTAGATAGTGTTTATAGTAATGATAGTGTAGATAGTAATGATAGATAGTGATAGATAGTGTAGATAGTGTAGATAGTGTAGATAGTAATGATAGTAATGATAGTGTAGATAGTAATGATAGTGTTGATAGTATAAATAGTGTTGATAGTGTTGATAGTGTAGATAGTGTAGATAGTGTAGATAGTAATGATAGTAATGATAGTGTAGATAGTGTTGATAGTGTAGATAGTGTTGATAGTGTAGATATTGTAGATAGTAATGATAGTGTAGATAGTGTAGATAGTGTTGATAGTGTAGATAGTGTAGATAGTAATGATAGTGTAGATAGTGTAGATAGTTATAGATAGTGTAGATAGTGATAGATAGTGTAGATAGTGTTGATAGTAATGATAGTGTAGATAGTAATGATAGATAGTGATAGTTATGATAGTGATAGATAGTGTAGATAGTGTAGATAGTAATGATAGTAATGATAGTGTAGATAGTGTAGATAGTGTTGATAGTGTAGATAGTGTTGATAGTGTTGATAGTGTTGATAGTGTAGATAGTGTAGATAGTAATGATAGTGTAGATAGTGTAGATAGTGTTGATAGTGTAGATAGTGTAGATAGTGTAGATAGTTATAGATAGTGTAGATAGTGATAGATAATGTAGATAGTGTTGATAGTGTAGATAGTGTTGATAGTAATGATAGTGTAGATAGTAATGATAGATAGTGATATTTATGATAGTGATAGATAGTGATAGATAGTGTAGATAGTGTTGATTGTGTAGATAGTGTAGATAGTGTAGATAGTGTTGATAGTGTAGATAGTGTTGATAGTGTAGATAGTGTTGATAGTAATGATAGTGTAGATAGTAATGATAGATAGTGTAGATAGTGATAGATAGTGTAGATAGTGTAGATAGATAGTGATAGTTACGATAGTGATTGATAGTGATAGATAGTGTAGATAGTGTTCATAGTGTAGATAGTGTAGATAGTGTTGATAGTGTAGATAGTAATGATAGTAATGATAGTGTAGATAGTTATAGATAGTAATGATAGTAACGATAGTAATGATAGTAATGATAGTGTAGATAGTGTTTATAGTGTTGATAGTGTAGATAGTGTAGATAGTAATGATAGTGTAGATAGTGTTGATAGTGTAGATAGTGTAGATAGTGTTGATAGTGATAGATAATGTAGATAGTGTAGATAGTGTTGATGGTGTAGATAGTGTTGATAGTGTAGATAGTGTTGATAGTAATGATAGTGTAGATAGTTATGATAGTGTAGATAGTGATAGTGTAGATAGTGTAGATAGATAGTGATAGATAGTGATTGTGTAGATAGTGATAGATAGTGTAGATAGATAGTTATAGATAGTGTAGATAGTGTAGATAGATAGTTATAGATAGTGTAGATAGTGTAGATAGATAGTTATAGATAGTGTAGATAGTGTTGATAGTAATGATAGTGTTGATAGATAGTGTTGATAGTGTAGATAGTAATGATAGTGTTGATAGATAGTGTAGATAGTAATGATAGTGTTGATAGATAGTGTAGATAGTGTAGATAGATAGTGATAGATAGTGATAGTGTAGATAGTGTAGATAGTGTAGATAGTGTAGATAGATAGTTATAGATAGTGTAGATAGTGTAGATAGATAGTTATAGATAGTGTAGATAGTGTAGATAGTGTTGATAGTGTTGATAGTGTAGATAGTAATGATAGTAATGATAGTGTTGATTGTGTAGATAGTGCAGATAGTGATAGATAGTGTAGATAGTGTAGATAGTGTTGATAGTGTAGATAGTGTTGATAGTGTAGATAGTGTTTATAGTAATGATAGTGTAGATAGTAATGATAGTGTTGATAGTATAAATAGTGTTGATAGTGTTGATAGTGTAGATAGTGTAGATAGTGTAGATAGTAATGATAGTAATGATAGTGTAGATAGTGTTGATAGTGTAGATAGTGTTGATAGTGTAGATAGTGTAGATAGTAATGATAGTGTAGATCGGGTAGATAGTGTTGATAGTGTAGATCGTGTAGATAGTGTACATAGTAATGATAGTGTAGATAGTGTAGATAGTTATAGATAGTGTAGATAGTGATAGATAGTGTAGATAGTGTTGATAGTAATGATAGTGTAGATAGTAATGATAGATAGTGATAGTTATGATAGTGATAGATAGTGTAGATAGTGTAGATAGTAATGATAGTAATGATAGTGTAGATAGTGTAGATAGTGTTGATAGTGTAGATAGTGTTTATAGTGTTGATAGTGTTGATAGTGTAGATAGTGTAGATAGTAATGATAGTGTAGATAGTGTAGATAGTGTTGATAGTGTAGATAGTGTAGATAGTGTAGATAGTTATAGATAGTGTAGATAGTGATAGATAATGTAGATAGTGTTGATAGTGTAGATAGTGTTGATAGTAATGATAGTGTAGATAGTGTTGATAGTGTAGATAGTGTTGATAGTGTAGATATTGTAGATAGTAATGATAGTGTAGATAGTGTAGATAGTGTTGATAGTGTAGATAGTGTAGATAGTGTAGATAGTGTAGATAGTGTAGATAGTGTAGATAGTTATAGATAGTGTAGATAGTGATAGATAGTGTAGATAGTGTTGATAGTAATGATAGTGTAGATAGTAATGATAGATAGTGATAGTTATGATAGTGATAGATAGTGTAGATAGTGTAGATAGTAATGATAGTAATGATAGTGTAGATAGTGTAGATAGTGTTGATAGTGTAGATAGTGTTGATAGTGTTGATAGTGTTGATAGTGTAGATAGTGTAGATAGTAATGATAGTGTAGATAGTGTAGATAGTGTTGATAGTGTAGATAGTGTAGATAGTGTAGATAGTTATAGATAGTGTAGATAGTGATAGATAATGTAGATAGTGTTGATAGTAATGATAGTGTAGATAGTAATGATAGATAGTGATATTTATGATAGTGATAGATAGTGATAGATAGTGTAGATAGTAATGATAGTAATGATAGTGTAGATAGTGTAGATAGTGTTGATAGTGTAGATAGTGTTGATAGTGTAGATAGTGTTGATAGTAATGATAGTGTAGATAGTAATGATAGATAGTGTAGATAGTGATAGATAGTGTAGATAGATAGTGATAGTTATGATAGTGATTGATAGTGATAGATAGTGTAGATAGTGTAGATAGTTATAGATAGTGTAGATAGTGATAGATAATGTAGATAGTGTTGATAGTGTAGATAGTGTTAATAGTAATGATAGTGTAGATAGTGTAGATAGTGTAGATAGTAATGATAGTGTAGATAGTGTAGATAGTTATAGATAGTGTAGATAGTGATAGATAGTGTAGATAGTGTTGATAGTAATGATAGTGTAGATAGTAATGATAGATAGTGATAGTTATGATAGTGATAGATAGTGTAGATAGTGTAGATAGTAATGATAGTAATGATAGTGTAGATAGTGTAGATAGTGTTGATAGTGTAGATAGTGTTGATAGTGTTGATAGTGTTGATAGTGTAGATAGTGTAGATAGTAATGATAGTGTAGATAGTGTAGATAGTGTTGATAGTGTAGATAGTGTAGATAGTGTAGATAGTTATAGATAGTGTAGATAGTGATAGATAATGTAGATAGTGTTGATAGTAATGATAGTGTAGATAGTAATGATAGATAGTGATATTTATGATAGTGATAGATAGTGATAGATAGTGTAGATAGTGTTGATTGTGTAGATAGTGTAGATAGTGTAGATAGTGTTGATAGTGTAGATAGTGTTGATAGTGTAGATAGTGTTGATAGTAATGATAGTGTAGATAGTAATGATAGATAGTGATAGTTATGATAGTGATAGATAGTGTAGATAGTGTAGATAGTAATGATAGTAATGATAGTGTAGATAGTGTAGATAGTGTTGATAGTGTAGATAGTGTTGATAGTGTTGATAGTGTTGATAGTGTAGATAGTGTTGATAGTAATGATAGTGTTGATAGTGTAGATAGTGTAGATAGTGTTGATAGTGATAGATAGTGTAGATAGTGTTGATAGATAGTGATAGTAATGATAGTGTTGATAGTGTAGATAGTGTAGATAGTGTAGATAGTGATAGATAGTAATGATAGTGTTGATAGTGTTGATAGTGATAGATAGTGATAGATCGTGTAGATAGTGTAGAACGTGTAGATAGTGTTGATAGTAATGATAGTGTAGATAGTAATGATAGATAGTGATAGTTGTGATAGTGATAGATAGTGTAGATAGTGATAGATAGTGTGGATAGATAGTGATAGTAATGATAGCTAGTGATAGATAGTGTAGATAGTGATAGATAGTAATGATAGTGTTGATAGTGTTGATAGTGTTGATAGTAATGATAGTGTAGATAGTAATGATAGATAGTGATAGTTATGATAGTGATAGATAGTGATGATAGTGATAGATAGTGTAGATAGTGTTGATAGATAGTAATAGTAATGATAGATTTGATAGATAGTGATAGATAGTGATAGATACTGTAGATAGTGATAGATAGTGATAGATAATGTAGATAGTGTAGATAGTGATAGATAATGTAGATAGTTTAGATAGTGTTGATAGTGTAGATAGTGTTGATAGTAATGATAGTGTTGATAGTGTAGATAGTGTAGATAGTGTTGATAGTGTAGATAGTGTTGATAGTAATGATAGTGTAGATAGTAATGATAGATAGTGATAGTTATGATAGTGATAGATAGTGATAGATAGTGTAGATAGTGTTGATAGTGTAGATAGTAATGATAGTAATGATAGTGTTGATTGTGTAGATAGTGCAGATAGTGATAGATAGTGTACATAGTGTAGATAGTGTTGAGAGTGTAGATAGTGTTGATAGTGTAGATAGTGTTTATAGTAATGATAGTTTAGATAGTAATGATAGATAGTGATAGATAGTGTAGATAGTGTAGATAGTAATGATAGTAATGATAGTGTAGATAGTAATGATAGTGTTGATAGTATAAATAGTGTTGATAGTGTTGATAGTGTAGATAGTGTAGATAGTAATGATAGTAATGATAGTGTAGATAGTGTTGATAGTGTAGATATTGTAGATAGTAATGATAGTGTAGATAGTGTAGATAGTGTTGATAGTGTAGATAGTGTAGATAGTGTAGATAGTAATGATAGTGTAGATAGTGTAGATAGTTATAGATAGTGTAGATGGTGATAGATAGTGTAAATAGTGTTGATAGTAATGATAGTGTAGATAGTAATGATAGATAGTGTAGATAGTGGAGATAGTAATGATAGTAATGATAGTGTAGATAGTGTAGATAGTGTTGATAGTGTAGATAGTGTTGATAGTGTTGATAGTGTTGATAGTGTAGATAGTGTAGATAGTAATGATAGTGTAGATAGTGTAGATAGTGTTGATAGTGTAGATAGTGTAGATAGTGTAGATAGTTATAGATAGTGTAGATAGTGATAGATAATGTAGATAGTGTTGATAGTGTAGATAGTGTTGATAGTAATGATAGTGTAGATAGTAATGATAGATAGTTATATTTATGATAGTGATAGATAGTGATAGATAGTGTAGATAGTGTTGATTGTGTAGATAGTGTAGATAGTGTAGATAGTGTTGATAGTGTAGATAGTAATGATAGATAGTGTAGATAGTGATAGATAGTGTAGATAGTGTAGATAGATAGTGATAGTTATGATAGTGATTGATAGTGATAGATAGTGTAGATAGTGTTCATAGTGTAGATAGTGTAGATAGTGTTGATAGTGTAGATAGTAATGATAGTAATGATAGTGTAGATAGTTATAGATAGTAATGATAGTAACGATAGTAATAATAGTGTAGATAGTGTAGATAGTATTGATAGTGTTGATAGAGTAGATAGTGTAGATAGTAATGATAGTGTAGATAGTGTAGATAGTGTTGATAGTGTAGATAGTGATAGATAATGTAGATAGTGTAGATAGTGTTGATAGTGTAGATAGTGTTGATAGTGTAGATAGTGTTGATAGTAATGATAGTGTAGATAGTTATGATAGTGTAGATAGTGATAGTGTAGATAGTGTAGATAGATAGTGATAGATAGTGATAGTGTAGATAGTGATAGATAGTGTAGATAGATAGTTATAGATAGTGTAGATAGTGTAGATAGATAGTTATAGATAGTGTAGATAGTGTAGATAGATAGTTATAGATAGTGTAGATAGTGTTGATAGTAATGATAGTGTTGATAGATAGTGTTGATAGTGTAGATAGTAATGATAGTTTTGATAGATAGTGTAGATGGTAATGATAGTGTTGATAGATAGTGTTGATAGTGTAGATAGTAATGATAGTGTTGATAGTGATAGTGTAGATAGTGTAGATAGATAGTGATAGATAGTGATAGTGTAGATAGTTTAGATAGTGTAGATAGTGTAGATAGATAGTTATAGATAGTGTAGATAGTGTAGATAGATAGTTATAGATAGTGTAGATAGTGTAGATAGTGTAGATAGTGTTGATAGTGTAGATAGTAATGATAGTAATGATAGTGTTGATTGTGTAGATAGTGCAGATAGTGATAGATAGCGTAGATAGTGTAGATAGTGTTGATAGTGTAGATAGTGTTTATAGTAATGAAAGTGTTGATAGTAATGATAGATAGTGATAGATAGTGTAGATAGTGTTGATAGTGTAGATAGTGTAGATAGTGTAGATAGTAATGATAGAAATGATAGTGTAGATAGTAATGATAGTGTTGATAGTATAAATAGTGTTGATAGTGTTGATAGTGTAGATAGTGTAGATAGTGTAGATAGTAATGATAGTAATGATAGTGTAGATAGTGTTGATAGTGTAGATAGTGTTGATAGTGTAGATAGTGTAGATAGTAATGATAGTGTAGATAGTGTAGATAGTGTTGATAGTGTAGATAGTGTAGATAGTGTAGATAGTAATGATAGTGTAGATAGTGTAGATAGTTATAGATAGTGTAGATAGTGATAGATAGTGTAGATAGTGTTGATAGTGTAGATAGTGTTGATAGTAATGATAGTGTTGATAGTAGAGATAGTGTTGATAGTGTAGATAGTGTAGATAGTGTAGATAGTGTAGATAGTGTTGATAGTAATGATAGTGTAGATAGTAATGATAGATAGTGATAGTTATGATAGTGATAGATAGTGATAGATAGTGATAGATAGTGTTGATAGTGTAGATAGTGTTGATAGTGTAGATAGTGTTGATAGTAATGATATTGTAGATAGTAATGATAGATAGTGATAGTTATGATAGTGATAGATAGTGATAGATAGTGTTGATAGATAGTAATAGTAATGATAGATAGTGATAGATAGTGATAGATAGTATAGATAGTGATAGATAGTGATAGATAGTGTAGATAGTGTTGATAGTGTAGATAGATAGTGATAGTTATGATAGTGATAGATAGTGATAGATAGCGTAGATAGTGTTGATAGTGTAGATAGTGTAGATAGTGTTGATAGATAGTGATAGATAGTGTAGATAGTGATAGATAGTAATGATACTGTTGATAGTGCAGATAGTGTAGATAGTGTAGATAGTAATGATAGTGTTGATAGTGTAGATAGTGTAGATAGTGTTGATAGTATAGATAGTGTTGATAGTGTAGATAGTGTTGATAGTAATGATAGTGTAGATAGTAATGATAGATAGTGATAGTTATGATAGTGATAGATAGTGTAGATAGTGTAGATAGTTTTGATAGTAATGATAGTAATGATAGTGTTGATTGTGTAGATAGTGTTGATATTGTAGATAGTGTAGATAGTGATAGATAGTGTAGATAGTGTAGATAGTGTTGATAGTGTAGATAGTGTTGATAGTGTTGACAGTAATGATAGTGTAGAGTGTAATGATAGATAGTGATAGATAGTGTAGATAGTGTTGATAGTGTAGTTAGTGTAGATAGTGTAGATAGTAATGATAGTAATGATAGTGTAGATAGTAATGATAGTGTTGATAGTGTAGATAGTGTAGATAGTAATGATAGTAATGATAGTGTAGATAGTGTAGATAGTGTTGATAGTGTAGATAGTGTTGATAGTGTTGATAGTGTAGAGAGTGTAGATAGTAATGATAGTGTAGATAGTGTTGATAGTGTAGATAGTTATAGATAGTGTAGATAGTTATAGATAGTGTAGATAGTGTAGATAGTGTTGATAGTGTAGATGGTTATAGATAGTGTAGATAATGTAGATAGTTATAGATAGTGTAAATAGTGTAGATAGTGTAGATAGTGATAGATAGTGTAGATAGTGTTGATAGTGTAGATAGTGTTGATAGTAATGATAGTGTAGATAGTAATGATAGATATTGATAGTTATGATAGTGATAGATAGTGATAGATAGTGTAGATAGTGTTGATAGTGTAGATAGTGTAGATAGTAATGATAGTAATGATAGTGTAGATAGTGTAGATAGTGTTGATAGTGTAGATAGTGTAGATAGTGTTGATAGTGATAGATAGTGTAGATAGTGTTGATAGATAGTGATAGTAATGATAGTGTTGATAGTGTAGATAGTGTAGATAGTGTAGATAGTGATAGATAGTAATGATAGTGTTGATAGTGTTGATAGTGATAGATAGTGATAGATCGTGTAGATAGTGTAGAACGTGTAGATAGTGTTGATAGTAATGATAGTGTAGATAGTAATGATAGATAGCGATAGTTATGATAGTGATAGATAGTGTAGATAGTGATAGATAGTGTGGATAGATAGTGATAGTAATGATAGCTAGTGATAGATAGTGTAGATAGTGATAGATAGTAATGATAGTGTTGATAGTGTTGATAGTGTTGATAGTGTTGATAGTAATGATAGTGTAGATAGTAATGATAGATAGTGATAGTTATGATAGTGATTGATAGTGATGATAGTGATAGATAGTGTAGATAGTGTTGATAGATAGTAATAGTAATGATAGATAGTGATAGATAGTGATCGATAGTGATAGATACTGTAGATAGTGATAGATAGTGATAGATAATGTAGATAGTGTTGATAGTGTAGATAGTGTTGATAGTGTAGATAGTGTTTATAGTAATGATAGTGTAGATAGTAATGATAGATAGTGATAGATAGTGTAGATAGTGTAGATAGTGTAGATAGTAATGATAGTAATGATAGTGTAGATAGTAATGATAGTGTTGATAGTATAAATAGTGTTGATAGTGTTGATAGTGTAGATAGTGTAGATAGTGTAGATAGTAATGATAGTAATGATAGTGTAGATAGTGTTGATAGTGTAGATAGTGTTGATAGTGTAGATATTGTAGATAGTAATGATAGTGTAGATAGTGTAGATAGTGTTGATAGTGTAGATAGTGTAGATAGTAATGATAGTGTAGATAGTGTAGATAGTTATAGATAGTGTAGATAGTGATAGATAGTGTAGATAGTGTTGATAGTAATGATAGTGTAGATAGTAATGATAGATAGTGATAGTTATGATAGTGATAGATAGTGTAGATAGTGTAGATAGTAATGATAGTAATGATAGTGTAGATAGTGTAGATAGTGTTGATAGTGTAGATAGTGTTGATAGTGTTGATAGTGTTGATAGTGTAGATAGTGTAGATAGTAATGATAGTGTAGATAGTGTAGATAGTGTTGATAGTGTAGATAGTGTAGATAGTGTAGATAGTTATAGATAGTGTAGATAGTGATAGATAATGTAGATAGTGTTGATAGTGTAGATAGTGTTGATAGTAATGATAGTGTAGATAGTAATGATAGATAGTGATATTTATGATAGTGATAGATAGTGATAGATAGTGTAGATAGTGTTGATTGTGTAGATAGTGTAGATAGTGTAGATAGTGTTGATAGTGTAGATAGTGTTGATAGTGTAGATAGTGTTGATAGTAATGATAGTGTAGATAGTAATGATAGATAGTGTAGATAGTGATAGATAGTGTAGATAGTGTAGATAGATAGTGATAGTTACGATAGTGATTGATAGTGATAGATAGTGTAGATAGTGTTCATAGTGTAGATAGTGTAGATAGTGTTGATAGTGTAGATAGTAATGATAGTAATGATAGTGTAGATAGTTATAGATAGTAATGATAGTAACGATAGTAATGATAGCAATGATAGTGTAGATAGTGTTTATAGTGTTGATAGTGTAGATAGTGTAGATAGTAATGATAGTGTAGATAGTGTTGATAGTGTAGATAGTGTAGATAGTGTTGATAGTGATAGATAATGTAGATAGTGTAGATAGTGTTGATGGTGTAGATAGTGTTGATAGTGTAGATAGTGTTGATAGTAATGATAGTGTAGATAGTTATGATAGTGTAGATAGTGATAGTGTAGATAGTGTAGATAGATAGTGATAGATAGTGATTGTGTAGATAGTGATAGATAGTGTAGATAGATAGTTATAGATAGTGTAGATAGTGTAGATAGATAGTTATAGATAGTGTAGATAGTGTAGATAGATAGTTATAGATAGTGTAGATAGTGTTGATAGTAATGATAGTGTTGATAGATAGTGTTGATAGTGTAGATAGTAATGATAGTGTTGATAGATAGTGTAGATAGTAATGATAGTGTTGATAGATAGTGTAGATAGTGTAGATAGATAGTGATAGATAGTGATAGTGTAGATAGTGTAGATAGTGTAGATAGTGTAGATAGATAGTTATAGATAGTGTAGATAGTGTAGATAGATAGTTATAGATAGTGTAGATAGTGTAGATAGTGTTGATAGTGTTGATAGTGTAGATAGTAATGATAGTAATGATAGTGTTGATTGTGTAGATAGTGCAGATAGTGATAGATAGTGTAGATAGTGTAGATAGTGTTGATAGTGTAGATAGTGTTGATAGTGTAGATAGTGTTTATAGTAATGATAGTGTAGATAGTAATGATAGTGTTGATAGTATAAATAGTGTTGATAGTGTTGATAGTGTAGATAGTGTAGATAGTGTAGATAGTAATGATAGTAATGATAGTGTAGATAGTGTTGATAGTGTAGATAGTGTTGATAGTGTAGATAGTGTAGATAGTAATGATAGTGTAGATCGGGTAGATAGTGTTGATAGTGTAGATCGTGTAGATAGTGTACATAGTAATGATAGTGTAGATAGTGTAGATAGTTATAGATAGTGTAGATAGTGATAGATAGTGTAGATAGTGTTGATAGTAATGATAGTGTAGATAGTAATGATAGATAGTGATAGTTATGATAGTGATAGATAGTGTAGATAGTGTAGATAGTAATGATAGTAATGATAGTGTAGATAGTGTAGATAGTGTTGATAGTGTAGATAGTGTTTATAGTGTTGATAGTGTTGATAGTGTAGATAGTGTAGATAGTAATGATAGTGTAGATAGTGTAGATAGTGTTGATAGTGTAGATAGTGTAGATAGTGTAGATAGTTATAGATAGTGTAGATAGTGATAGATAATGTAGATAGTGTTGATAGTGTAGATAGTGTTGATAGTAATGATAGTGTAGATAGTGTTGATAGTGTAGATAGTGTTGATAGTGTAGATATTGTAGATAGTAATGATAGTGTAGATAGTGTAGATAGTGTTGATAGTGTAGATAGTGTAGATAGTGTAGATAGTGTAGATAGTGTAGATAGTGTAGATAGTTATAGATAGTGTAGATAGTGATAGATAGTGTAGATAGTGTTGATAGTAATGATAGTGTAGATAGTAATGATAGATAGTGATAGTTATGATAGTGATAGATAGTGTAGATAGTGTAGATAGTAATGATAGTAATGATAGTGTAGATAGTGTAGATAGTGTTGATAGTGTAGATAGTGTTGATAGTGTTGATAGTGTTGATAGTGTAGATAGTGTAGATAGTAATGATAGTGTAGATAGTGTAGATAGTGTTGATAGTGTAGATAGTGTAGATAGTGTAGATAGTTATAGATAGTGTAGATAGTGATAGATAATGTAGATAGTGTTGATAGTAATGATAGTGTAGATAGTAATGATAGATAGTGATATTTATGATAGTGATAGATAGTGATAGATAGTGTAGATAGTAATGATAGTAATGATAGTGTAGATAGTGTAGATAGTGTTGATAGTGTAGATAGTGTTGATAGTGTAGATAGTGTTGATAGTAATGATAGTGTAGATAGTAATGATAGATAGTGTAGATAGTGATAGATAGTGTAGATAGATAGTGATAGTTATGATAGTGATTGATAGTGATAGATAGTGTAGATAGTGTAGATAGTTATAGATAGTGTAGATAGTGATAGATAATGTAGATAGTGTTGATAGTGTAGATAGTGTTAATAGTAATGATAGTGTAGATAGTGTAGATAGTGTAGATAGTAATGATAGTGTAGATAGTGTAGATAGTTATAGATAGTGTAGATAGTGATAGATAGTGTAGATAGTGTTGATAGTAATGATAGTGTAGATAGTAATGATAGATAGTGATAGTTATGATAGTGATAGATAGTGTAGATAGTGTAGATAGTAATGATAGTAATGATAGTGTAGATAGTGTAGATAGTGTTGATAGTGTAGATAGTGTTGATAGTGTTGATAGTGTTGATAGTGTAGATAGTGTAGATAGTAATGATAGTGTAGATAGTGTAGATAGTGTTGATAGTGTAGATAGTGTAGATAGTGTAGATAGTTATAGATAGTGTAGATAGTGATAGATAATGTAGATAGTGTTGATAGTAATGATAGTGTAGATAGTAATGATAGATAGTGATATTTATGATAGTGATAGATAGTGATAGATAGTGTAGATAGTGTTGATTGTGTAGATAGTGTAGATAGTGTAGATAGTGTTGATAGTGTAGATAGTGTTGATAGTGTAGATAGTGTTGATAGTAATGATAGTGTAGATAGTAATGATAGATAGTGATAGTTATGATAGTGATAGATAGTGTAGATAGTGTAGATAGTAATGATAGTAATGATAGTGTAGATAGTGTAGATAGTGTTGATAGTGTAGATAGTGTTGATAGTGTTGATAGTGTTGATAGTGTAGATAGTGTTGATAGTAATGATAGTGTTGATAGTGTAGATAGTGTAGATAGTGTTGATAGTGATAGATAGTGTAGATAGTGTTGATAGATAGTGATAGTAATGATAGTGTTGATAGTGTAGATAGTGTAGATAGTGTAGATAGTGATAGATAGTAATGATAGTGTTGATAGTGTTGATAGTGATAGATAGTGATAGATCGTGTAGATAGTGTAGAACGTGTAGATAGTGTTGATAGTAATGATAGTGTAGATAGTAATGATAGATAGTGATAGTTGTGATAGTGATAGATAGTGTAGATAGTGATAGATAGTGTGGATAGATAGTGATAGTAATGATAGCTAGTGATAGATAGTGTAGATAGTGATAGATAGTAATGATAGTGTTGATAGTGTTGATAGTGTTGATAGTAATGATAGTGTAGATAGTAATGATAGATAGTGATAGTTATGATAGTGATAGATAGTGATGATAGTGATAGATAGTGTAGATAGTGTTGATAGATAGTAATAGTAATGATAGATTTGATAGATAGTGATAGATAGTGATAGATACTGTAGATAGTGATAGATAGTGATAGATAATGTAGATAGTGTAGATAGTGATAGATAATGTAGATAGTTTAGATAGTGTTGATAGTGTAGATAGTGTTGATAGTAATGATAGTGTTGATAGTGTAGATAGTGTAGATAGTGTTGATAGTGTAGATAGTGTTGATAGTAATGATAGTGTAGATAGTAATGATAGATAGTGATAGTTATGATAGTGATAGATAGTGATAGATAGTGTAGATAGTGTTGATAGTGTAGATAGTAATGATAGTAATGATAGTGTTGATTGTGTAGATAGTGCAGATAGTGATAGATAGTGTACATAGTGTAGATAGTGTTGAGAGTGTAGATAGTGTTGATAGTGTAGATAGTGTTTATAGTAATGATAGTTTAGATAGTAATGATAGATAGTGATAGATAGTGTAGATAGTGTAGATAGTAATGATAGTAATGATAGTGTAGATAGTAATGATAGTGTTGATAGTATAAATAGTGTTGATAGTGTTGATAGTGTAGATAGTGTAGATAGTAATGATAGTAATGATAGTGTAGATAGTGTTGATAGTGTAGATATTGTAGATAGTAATGATAGTGTAGATAGTGTAGATAGTGTTGATAGTGTAGATAGTGTAGATAGTGTAGATAGTAATGATAGTGTAGATAGTGTAGATAGTTATAGATAGTGTAGATGGTGATAGATAGTGTAAATAGTGTTGATAGTAATGATAGTGTAGATAGTAATGATAGATAGTGTAGATAGTGGAGATAGTAATGATAGTAATGATAGTGTAGATAGTGTAGATAGTGTTGATAGTGTAGATAGTGTTGATAGTGTTGATAGTGTTGATAGTGTAGATAGTGTAGATAGTAATGATAGTGTAGATAGTGTAGATAGTGTTGATAGTGTAGATAGTGTAGATAGTGTAGATAGTTATAGATAGTGTAGATAGTGATAGATAATGTAGATAGTGTTGATAGTGTAGATAGTGTTGATAGTAATGATAGTGTAGATAGTAATGATAGATAGTTATATTTATGATAGTGATAGATAGTGATAGATAGTGTAGATAGTGTTGATTGTGTAGATAGTGTAGATAGTGTAGATAGTGTTGATAGTGTAGATAGTAATGATAGATAGTGTAGATAGTGATAGATAGTGTAGATAGTGTAGATAGATAGTGATAGTTATGATAGTGATTGATAGTGATAGATAGTGTAGATAGTGTTCATAGTGTAGATAGTGTAGATAGTGTTGATAGTGTAGATAGTAATGATAGTAATGATAGTGTAGATAGTTATAGATAGTAATGATAGTAACGATAGTAATAATAGTGTAGATAGTGTAGATAGTATTGATAGTGTTGATAGAGTAGATAGTGTAGATAGTAATGATAGTGTAGATAGTGTAGATAGTGTTGATAGTGTAGATAGTGATAGATAATGTAGATAGTGTAGATAGTGTTGATAGTGTAGATAGTGTTGATAGTGTAGATAGTGTTGATAGTAATGATAGTGTAGATAGTTATGATAGTGTAGATAGTGATAGTGTAGATAGTGTAGATAGATAGTGATAGATAGTGATAGTGTAGATAGTGATAGATAGTGTAGATAGATAGTTATAGATAGTGTAGATAGTGTAGATAGATAGTTATAGATAGTGTAGATAGTGTAGATAGATAGTTATAGATAGTGTAGATAGTGTTGATAGTAATGATAGTGTTGATAGATAGTGTTGATAGTGTAGATAGTAATGATAGTTTTGATAGATAGTGTAGATGGTAATGATAGTGTTGATAGATAGTGTTGATAGTGTAGATAGTAATGATAGTGTTGATAGTGATAGTGTAGATAGTGTAGATAGATAGTGATAGATAGTGATAGTGTAGATAGTTTAGATAGTGTAGATAGTGTAGATAGATAGTTATAGATAGTGTAGATAGTGTAGATAGATAGTTATAGATAGTGTAGATAGTGTAGATAGTGTAGATAGTGTTGATAGTGTAGATAGTAATGATAGTAATGATAGTGTTGATTGTGTAGATAGTGCAGATAGTGATAGATAGCGTAGATAGTGTAGATAGTGTTGATAGTGTAGATAGTGTTTATAGTAATGAAAGTGTTGATAGTAATGATAGATAGTGATAGATAGTGTAGATAGTGTTGATAGTGTAGATAGTGTAGATAGTGTAGATAGTAATGATAGAAATGATAGTGTAGATAGTAATGATAGTGTTGATAGTATAAATAGTGTTGATAGTGTTGATAGTGTAGATAGTGTAGATAGTGTAGATAGTAATGATAGTAATGATAGTGTAGATAGTGTTGATAGTGTAGATAGTGTTGATAGTGTAGATAGTGTAGATAGTAATGATAGTGTAGATAGTGTAGATAGTGTTGATAGTGTAGATAGTGTAGATAGTGTAGATAGTAATGATAGTGTAGATAGTGTAGATAGTTATAGATAGTGTAGATAGTGATAGATAGTGTAGATAGTGTTGATAGTGTAGATAGTGTTGATAGTAATGATAGTGTTGATAGTAGAGATAGTGTTGATAGTGTAGATAGTGTAGATAGTGTAGATAGTGTAGATAGTGTTGATAGTAATGATAGTGTAGATAGTAATGATAGATAGTGATAGTTATGATAGTGATAGATAGTGATAGATAGTGATAGATAGTGTTGATAGTGTAGATAGTGTTGATAGTGTAGATAGTGTTGATAGTAATGATATTGTAGATAGTAATGATAGATAGTGATAGTTATGATAGTGATAGATAGTGATAGATAGTGTTGATAGATAGTAATAGTAATGATAGATAGTGATAGATAGTGATAGATAGTATAGATAGTGATAGATAGTGATAGATAGTGTAGATAGTGTTGATAGTGTAGATAGATAGTGATAGTTATGATAGTGATAGATAGTGATAGATAGCGTAGATAGTGTTGATAGTGTAGATAGTGTAGATAGTGTTGATAGATAGTGATAGATAGTGTAGATAGTGATAGATAGTAATGATACTGTTGATAGTGCAGATAGTGTAGATAGTGTAGATAGTAATGATAGTGTTGATAGTGTAGATAGTGTAGATAGTGTTGATAGTATAGATAGTGTTGATAGTGTAGATAGTGTTGATAGTAATGATAGTGTAGATAGTAATGATAGATAGTGATAGTTATGATAGTGATAGATAGTGTAGATAGTGTAGATAGTTTTGATAGTAATGATAGTAATGATAGTGTTGATTGTGTAGATAGTGTTGATATTGTAGATAGTGTAGATAGTGATAGATAGTGTAGATAGTGTAGATAGTGTTGATAGTGTAGATAGTGTTGATAGTGTTGACAGTAATGATAGTGTAGAGTGTAATGATAGATAGTGATAGATAGTGTAGATAGTGTTGATAGTGTAGTTAGTGTAGATAGTGTAGATAGTAATGATAGTAATGATAGTGTAGATAGTAATGATAGTGTTGATAGTGTAGATAGTGTAGATAGTAATGATAGTAATGATAGTGTAGATAGTGTAGATAGTGTTGATAGTGTAGATAGTGTTGATAGTGTTGATAGTGTAGAGAGTGTAGATAGTAATGATAGTGTAGATAGTGTTGATAGTGTAGATAGTTATAGATAGTGTAGATAGTTATAGATAGTGTAGATAGTGTAGATAGTGTTGATAGTGTAGATGGTTATAGATAGTGTAGATAATGTAGATAGTTATAGATAGTGTAAATAGTGTAGATAGTGTAGATAGTGATAGATAGTGTAGATAGTGTTGATAGTGTAGATAGTGTTGATAGTAATGATAGTGTAGATAGTAATGATAGATATTGATAGTTATGATAGTGATAGATAGTGATAGATAGTGTAGATAGTGTTGATAGTGTAGATAGTGTAGATAGTAATGATAGTAATGATAGTGTAGATAGTGTAGATAGTGTTGATAGTGTAGATAGTGTAGATAGTGTTGATAGTGATAGATAGTGTAGATAGTGTTGATAGATAGTGATAGTAATGATAGTGTTGATAGTGTAGATAGTGTAGATAGTGTAGATAGTGATAGATAGTAATGATAGTGTTGATAGTGTTGATAGTGATAGATAGTGATAGATCGTGTAGATAGTGTAGAACGTGTAGATAGTGTTGATAGTAATGATAGTGTAGATAGTAATGATAGATAGCGATAGTTATGATAGTGATAGATAGTGTAGATAGTGATAGATAGTGTGGATAGATAGTGATAGTAATGATAGCTAGTGATAGATAGTGTAGATAGTGATAGATAGTAATGATAGTGTTGATAGTGTTGATAGTGTTGATAGTGTTGATAGTAATGATAGTGTAGATAGTAATGATAGATAGTGATAGTTATGATAGTGATTGATAGTGATGATAGTGATAGATAGTGTAGATAGTGTTGATAGATAGTAATAGTAATGATAGATAGTGATAGATAGTGATCGATAGTGATAGATACTGTAGATAGTGATAGATAGTGATAGATAATGTAGATAGTGTACATAGTGATAGATAATGTAGATAGTTTAGATAGTGTTGATAGTGTAGATAGTGTTGATAGTAATGATAGTGCAGATAGTAATGATACATAGTGATAGTTATGATAGTGATTGATAGTGATAGATAGTGATAGATAGTGTAGATAGTGTTGATAGTGTAGATAGTTTTGATAGTAATGATAGTGTTGATAGTGTAGATAGTGTAGATAGTGTTGATAGTGTAGATAGTGTTGATAGTAATGATAGTGTAGATAGTAATGATAGATAGTGATAGTTATGATAGTGATAGATAGTGATAGATAGTGTAGATAGTGTTGATAGTGTAGATAGTAATGATAGTAATGATAGTGTTGATTGTGTAGATAGTGCAGATAGTGATAGATAGTGTAGATAGTGTAGATAGTGTTGATAGTGTAGATAGTGTTGATAGTGTAGATAGTGTTTATAGTAATGATAGTGTAGATAGTAATGATAGATAGTGATAGATAGTGTAGATAGTGTAGATAGTGTAGATAGTAATGATAGTAATGATAGTGTAGATAGTAATGATAGTGTTGATAGTATAAATAGTGTTGATAGTGTTGATAGTGTAGATAGTGTAGATAGTAATGATAGTAATGATAGTAATGATAGTGTAGATAGTGTTGATAGTGTAGATAGTGTTGATAGTGTAGATATTGTAGATAGTAATGATAGTGTAGATAGTGTAGATAGTGTTGATAGTGTAGATAGTGTAGATAGTGTAGATAGTAATGATAGTGTAGATAGTGTAGATAGTTATAGATAGTGTAGATAGTGATAGATAGTGTAGATAGTGTTGATAGTAATGATAGTGTAGATAGTAATGATAGATAGTGATAGTTATGATAGTGATAAATTGTGTAGATAGTGTAGATAGTAATGATAGTAATGATAGTGTAGATAGTGTAGATAGTGTTGATAGTGTAGATAGTGTTGATAGTGTTGATAGTGTTGATAGTGTAGATAGTGTAGATAGTAATGATAGTGTAGATAGTGTAGATAGTGTTGATAGTGTAGATAGTGTAGATAGTGTAGATAGTTATAGATAGTGTAGATAGTGATAGATAATGTAGATAGTGTTGATAGTGTAGATAGTGTTAATAGTAATGATAGTGTAGATAGTAATGATAGATAGTGTAGATAGTGATAGATAGTGTAGATAGATAGTGATAGTTATGATAGTGATTGATAGTGATAGATAGTGTAGATAGTGTTCATAGTGTAGATAGTGTAGATAGTGTTGATAGTGTAGATAGTAATGATAGTAATGATAGTGTAGATAGTTATAGATAGTAATGATAGTAACGATAGTAATGATAGTTTAGATAGTGTAGATAGTGTTGATAGTGTTGATAGTGTAGATAGTGTAGATAGTAATGATAGTGTAGATAGTGTTGATAGTGTAGATAGTGTAGATAGTGTTGATAGTGTAGATAGTGATAGATAATGTAGATAGTGTAGATAGTGTTGATAGTGTAGATAGTGTTGATAGTGTAGATAGTGTTGATAGTAATGATAGTGTAGATAGTTATGATAGTGTAGATAGTGATAGTGTAGATAGTGTAGATAGATAGTGATAGATAGTGATAGTGTAGATAGTGATAGATAGTGTAGATAGATAGTTATAGATAGTGTAGATAGTGTAGATAGATAGTTATAGATAGTGTAGATAGTGTAGATAGATAGTTATAGATAGTGTAGATAGTGTTGATAGTAATGATAGTGTTGATAGATAGTGTTGATAGTGTAGATAGTAATGATAGTGTTGATAGTGTAGATAGTAATGATAGTGTTGATAGATAGTGTTGATAGTGTAGATAGTAATGATAGTGTTGATAGTGATAGTGTAGATAGTGTAGATAGATAGTGATAGATAGTGATAGTGTAGATAGTGTAGATAGTGTAGATAGTGTAGATAGATAGTTATAGATAGTGTAGATAGTGTAGATAGATAGTTATAGATAGTGTAGATAGTGTAGATAGATAGTTATAGATAGTGTAGATAGTGTTAACAGGATGAAGAAGCTTACAGCGATCTAGATAGTAATGATAGATAGTTATAGATAGTGTTGATAGTGTAGATAGTAATGATATTGTTGATAGATAGTGTAGATAGTGTAGATAGTGTTGATAGTAATGATAGTGTTGATAGATAGTGTTGATAGTGTAGATAGTAATGATAGTGTAGATAGTGTAGATAGTGTAGATAGTGTAGATAGATAGTTATAGATAGTGTAGATAGATAGTTATAGATAGTGTAGATAGTAATGATAGTGTTGATAGATAGTGTTGATAGTGTAGATAGTAATGATAGTGTTGATAGATAGTGTAGATAGTGTAGATAGTAATGATAGTGTTGATAGATAGTGTTGATAGTGTAGATAGTAATGATAGTGTTGATAGATAGTGTAGATAGTGTAGATAGTAATGATAGTGTTGATAGATAGTGTTGATAGTGTAGATAGTAATGATAGTGTTGATAGATAGTGTTGATAGTGTAGATAGTAATGATAGTGTTGATAGATAGTGTAGATAGATAGTTATAGATAGTGTAGATAGTAATGATAGTGTTGATAGATAGTGTTGATAGTGTAGATAGTAATGATAGTGTTGATAGATAGTGTTGATAGTGTAGATAGTAATGATAGTGTTGATAGATAGTGTAGATAGATAGTTATAGATAGTGTAGATAGATAGTTATAGATAGTGTAGATAGTGTAGATAGATAGTTATAGATAGTGTAGATAGTAATGATAGTGTTGATAGTGTAGATAGTAATGATAGTGTTGATAGATAGTGTAGATAGATAGTTATAGATAGTGTAGATAGATAGTTATAGATAGTGTAGATAGTGTAGATAGATAGTTATAGATAGTGTAGATAGTGTAGATAGATAGTTATAGATAGTGTAGATAGTGTAGATAGATAGTGTAGATAGTGTAGATAGTGTAGATAGATAGTTATAGATAGTGTAGATAGTGTAGATAGATAGTTATAGATAGTGTAGATAGTGTAGATAGATAGTTATAGATAGTGTAGATAGTGTAGATAGATAGTTATAGATAGTGTAGATAGTGTAGATAGATAGTTATAGATAGTGTAGATAGATAGTTATAGATAGTGTAGATAGTGTAGATAGATAGTTATAGATAGTGTAGATAGTGTAGATAGTGTAGATAGATAGTGATAGATAGTGTAGATAGATAGTTATAGATAGTGTAGATAGTGTAGATAGATAGTTATAGATAGTGTAGATAGATAGTTATAGATAGTGTAGATAGTGTAGATAGATAGTTATAGATAGTGTAGATAGTGTAGATAGATAGTTATAGATAGTGTAGATAGATAGTGATAGATAGTGTAGATAGATAGTTATAGATAGTGTAGATAGTGTAGATAGATAGTTATAGATAGTGTAGATAGTGTAGATAGATAGTTATAGATAGTGTAGATAGTGTAGATAGATAGTTATAGATAGTGTAGATAGTGTAGATAGTGTAGATAGTGTAGATAGATAGTTATAGATAGTGTAGATAGATAGTTATAGATAGTGTAGATAGATAGTTATAGATAGTGTAGATAGTGTAGATAGATAGTTATAGATAGTGTAGATAGTAATGATAGATAGTTATAGATAGTGTAGATAGTGTAGATAGATAGTTATAGATAGTGTAGATAGTGTAGATAGATAGTTATAGATAGTGTAGATAGTAATGATAGATAGTTATAGATAGTGTAGATAGTAATGATAGATAGTTATAGATAGTGTAGATAGTGTAGATTGATAGTTATAGATAGTGTAGATAGATAGTTATAGATAGTGTAGATAGTGTAGATAGATAGTTATAGATAGTGTAGATAGTAATGATAGATAGTTATAGATAGTGTAGATAGTGTAGATAGATAGTTATAGATAGTGTAGATAGTGTAGATAGATAGTTATAGATAGTGTAGATAGTAATGATAGATAGTTATAGATAGTGTAGATAGTGTAGATAGATAGTTATAGATAGTGTAGATAGTGTAGATAGATAGTTATAGATAGTGTAGATAGATAGTTATAGATAGTGTAGATAGTGTAGATAGTGTAGATAGATAGTGTAGATAGTGTAGATAGATAGTTATAGATAGTGTAGATAGTGTAGATAGATAGTTATAGATAGTGTAGATAGTGTAGAACGTGTAGATAGTGTTGATAGTAATGATAGTGTAGATAGTAATGATAGATAGTGATAGTTGTGATAGTGATAGATAGTGTAGATAGTGATAGATAGTGTGGATAGATAGTGATAGTAATGATAGCTAGTGATAGATAGTGTAGATAGTGATAGATAGTAATGATAGTGTTGATAGTGTTGATAGTGTTGATAGTAATGATAGTGTAGATAGTAATGATAGATAGTGATAGTTATGATAGTGATAGATAGTGATGATAGTGATAGATAGTGTAGATAGTGTTGATAGATAGTAATAGTAATGATAGATTTGATAGATAGTGATAGATAGTGATAGATACTGTAGATAGTGATAGATAGTGATAGATAATGTAGATAGTGTAGATAGTGATAGATAATGTAGATAGTGTAGATAGTGTTGATAGTGTAGATAGTGTTGATAGTAATGATAGTGCAGATAGTAATGATACATAGTGATAGTTATGATAGTGATAGATAGTGATAGATAGTGATAGATAGTGATAGATAGTGTAGATAGTGTTGATAGTGTAGATAGTGTTGATAGTAATGATAGTGTGGATAGTGTTGATAGTGTAGATAGTGTTGATAGTAATGATAGTGTTGATAGTGTAGATAGTGTAGATAGTGTTGATAGTGTAGATAGTGTTGATAGTAATGATAGTGCAGATAGTAATGATACATAGTGATAGTTATGATAGTGATTGATAGTGATAGATAGTGATAGATAGTGATAGATAGTGTAGATAGTGTTGATAGTGTAGATAGTGTTGATAGTAATGATAGTGTTGATAGTGTAGATAGTGTAGATAGTGATAGATAGTGTAGATAGTGTTGATAGATAGTGATAGTAATGATAGTGTTGATAGTGTAGATAGTGTAGATAGTGTAGATAGTGATAGATAGTAATGATAGTGTTGATAGTGTTGATAGTGATAGATAGTGATAGATCGTGTAGATAGTGTTGATGGTGTAGATAGTAATGATAGTAATGATAGTGTTGATTGTGTAGATAGTGCAGATAGTGATAGATAGTGTAGATAGTGTAGATAGTGTTGATAGTGTAGATAGTGTTGATAGTGTAGATAGTGTTTATAGTAATGATAGTGTAGATAGTAATGATAGATAGTGATAGATAGTGTAGATAGTGTAGATAGTGTAGATAGTAATGATAGTAATGATAGTGTAGATAGTAATGATAGTGTTGATAGTATAAATAGTGTTGATAGTGTTGATAGTGTAGATAGTGTAGATAGTGTAGATAGTAATGATAGTAATGATAGTGTAGATAGTGTTGATAGTGTAGATAGTGTTGATAGTGTAGATATTGTAGATAGTAATGATAGTGTAGATAGTGTAGATAGTGTTGATAGTGTAGATAGTGTAGATAGTGTAGATAGTAATGATAGTGTAGATAGTGTAGATAGTTATAGATAGTGTAGATAGTGATAGATAGTGTAGATAGTGTTGATAGTAATGATAGTGTAGATAGTAATGATAGATAGTGATAGTTATGATAGTGATAGATAGTGTAGATAGTGTAGATAGTAATGATAGTAATGATAGTGTAGATAGTGTAGATAGTGTTGATAGTGTAGATAGTGTTGATAGTGTTGATAGTGTTGATAGTGTAGATAGTGTAGATAGTAATGATAGTGTAGATAGTGTAGATAGTGTTGATAGTGTAGATAGTGTAGATAGTGTAGATAGTTATAGATAGTGTAGATAGTGATAGATAATGTAGATAGTGTTGATAGTAATGATAGTGTAGATAGTAATGATAGATAGTGATATTTATGATAGTGATAGATAGTGATAGATAGTGTAGATAGTAATGATAGTAATGATAGTGTAGATAGTGTAGATAGTGTTGATAGTGTAGATAGTGTTGATAGTGTAGATAGTGTTGATAGTAATGATAGTGTAGATAGTAATGATAGATAGTGTAGATAGTGATAGATAGTGTAGATAGATAGTGATAGTTATGATAGTGATTGATAGTGATAGATAGTGTAGATAGTGTAGATAGTTATAGATAGTGTAGATAGTGATAGATAATGTAGATAGTGTTGATAGTGTAGATAGTGTTAATAGTAATGATAGTGTAGATAGTGTAGATAGTGTAGATAGTAATGATAGTGTAGATAGTGTAGATAGTTATAGATAGTGTAGATAGTGATAGATAGTGTAGATAGTGTTGATAGTAATGATAGTGTAGATAGTAATGATAGATAGTGATAGTTATGATAGTGATAGATAGTGTAGATAGTGTAGATAGTAATGATAGTAATGATAGTGTAGATAGTGTAGATAGTGTTGATAGTGTAGATAGTGTTGATAGTGTTGATAGTGTTGATAGTGTAGATAGTGTAGATAGTAATGATAGTGTAGATAGTGTAGATAGTGTTGATAGTGTAGATAGTGTAGATAGTGTAGATAGTTATAGATAGTGTAGATAGTGATAGATAATGTAGATAGTGTTGATAGTAATGATAGTGTAGATAGTAATGATAGATAGTGATATTTATGATAGTGATAGATAGTGATAGATAGTGTAGATAGTAATGATAGTAATGATAGTGTAGATAGTGTAGATAGTGTTGATAGTGTAGATAGTGTTGATAGTGTAGATAGTGTTGATAGTAATGATAGTGTAGATAGTAATGATAGATAGTGTAGATAGTGATAGATAGTGTAGATAGATAGTGATAGTTATGATAGTGATTGATAGTGATAGATAGTGTAGATAGTGTAGATAGTTATAGATAGTGTAGATAGTGATAGATAATGTAGATAGTGTTGATAGTGTAGATAGTGTTAATAGTAATGATAGTGTAGATAGTAATGATAGATAGTGTAGATAGTGATAGATAGTGTAGATAGATAGTGATAGTTATGATAGTGATTGATAGTGATAGATAGTGTAGATAGTGTTCATAGTGTAGATAGTGTAGATAGTGTTGATAGTGTAGATAGTAATGATAGTAATGATAGTGTAGATAGTTATAGATAGTAATGATAGTAACGATAGTAATGATAGTTTAGATAGTGTAGATAGTGTTGATAGTGTTGATAGTGTAGATAGTGTAGATAGTAATGATAGTGTAGATAGTGTTGATAGTGTAGATAGTGTAGATAGTGTTGATAGTGTAGATAGTGATAGATAATGTAGATAGTGTAGATAGTGTTGATAGTGTGGATAGTGTTGATAGTGTAGATAGTGTTGATAGTAATGATAGTGTAGATAGTTATGATAGTGTAGATAGTGATAGTGTAGATAGTGTAGATAGATAGTGATAGATAGTGATAGTGTAGATAGTGATAGATAGTGTAGATAGATAGTTATAGATAGTGTAGATAGTGTAGATAGATAGTTATAGATAGTGTAGATAGTGTAGATAGATAGTTATAGATAGTGTAGATAGTGTTGATAGTAATGATAGTGTTGATAGATAGTGTTGATAGTGTAGATAGTAATGATAGTGTTGATAGATAGTGTAGATAGTAATGATAGTGTTGATAGATAGTGTTGATAGTGTAGATAGTAATGATAGTGTTGATAGTGATAGTGTAGATAGTGTAGATAGATAGTGATAGATAGTGATAGTGTAGATAGTGTAGATAGTGTAGATAGTGTAGATAGATAGTTATAGATAGTGTAGATAGTGTAGATAGTGTAGATAGTGTAGATAGATAGTTATAGATAGTGTAGATAGTGTAGATAGATAGTTATAGATAGTGTAGATAGTGTTAACAGGATGAAGAAGCTTACAGCGATCTAGATAGTAATGATAGATAGTTATAGATAGTGTTGATAGTGTAGATAGTAATGATATTGTTGATAGATAGTGTAGATAGTGTAGATAGTGTTGATAGTAATGATAGTGTTGATAGATAGTGTTGATAGTGTAGATAGTAATGATAGTGTAGATAGTGTAGATAGTGTAGATAGATAGTTATAGATAGTGTAGATAGATAGTTATAGATAGTGTAGATAGTAATGATAGTGTTGATAGATAGTGTTGATAGTGTAGATAGTAATGATAGTGTTGATAGATAGTGTAGATAGTGTAGATAGTAATGATAGTGTTGATAGATAGTGTTGATAGTGTAGATAGTAATGATAGTGTTGATAGATAGTGTAGATAGTGTAGATAGTAATGATAGTGTTGATAGATAGTGTTGATAGTGTAGATAGTAATGATAGTGTTGATAGATAGTGTTGATAGTGTAGATAGTAATGATAGTGTTGATAGATAGTGTAGATAGATAGTTATAGATAGTGTAGATAGATAGTTATAGATAGTGTAGATAGTAATGATAGTGTTGCTAGATAGTGTTGATAGTGTAGATAGTAATGATAGTGTTGATAGATAGTGTTGATAGTGTAGATAGTAATGATAGTGTTGATAGATAGTGTAGATAGATAGTTATAGATAGTGTAGATAGATAGTTATAGATAGTGTAGATAGTGTAGATAGATAGTTATAGATAGTGTAGATAGTAATGATAGTGTTGATAGTGTAGATAGTAATGATAGTGTTGATAGATAGTGTAGATAGATAGTTATAGATAGTGTAGATAGATAGTTATAGATAGTGTAGATAGTGTAGATAGATAGTTATAGATAGTGTAGATAGTGTAGATAGATAGTGTAGATAGTGTAGATAGTGTAGATAGATAGTTATAGATAGTGTAGATAGTGTAGATAGATAGTTATAGATAGTGTAGATAGTGTAGATAGATAGTTATAGATAGTGTAGATAGTGTAGATAGATAGTTATAGATAGTGTAGATAGTGTAGATAGATAGTTATAGATAGTGTAGATAGATAGTTATAGATAGTGTAGATAGTGTAGATAGATAGTTATAGATAGTGTAGATAGTGTAGATAGATAGTTATAGATAGTGTAGATAGATAGTGATAGATAGTGTAGATAGATAGTTATAGATAGTGTAGATAGTGTAGATAGATAGTTATAGATAGTGTAGATAGTGTAGATAGATAGTTATAGATAGTGTAGATAGTGTAGATAGATAGTTATAGATAGTGTAGATAGTGTAGATAGATAGTTATAGATAGTGTAGATAGATAGTGATAGATAGTGTAGATAGATAGTTATAGATAGTGTAGATAGTGTAGATAGATAGTTATAGATAGTGTTGATAGTGTAGATAGATAGTTATAGATAGTGTAGATAGTGTAGATAGATAGTTATAGATAGTGTAGATAGTGTAGATAGTGTAGATAGTGTAGATAGATAGTTATAGATAGTGTAGATAGTGTAGATAGATAGTGTAGATAGTGTAGATAGATAGTTATAGATAGTGTAGATAGATAGTTATAGATAGTGTAGATAGATAGTTATAGATAGTGTAGATAGTGTAGATAGATAGTTATAGATAGTGTAGATAGTAATGATAGATAGTTATAGATAGTGTAGATAGTGTAGATAGATAGTTATAGATAGTGTAGATAGTGTAGATAGATAGTTATAGATAGTGTAGATAGTAATGATAGATAGTTATAGATAGTGTAGATAGTAATGATAGATAGTTATAGATAGTGTAGATAGTGTAGATTGATAGTTATAGATAGTGTAGATAGATAGTTATAGATAGTGTAGATAGTGTAGATAGATAGTTATAGATAGTGTAGATAGTGTAGATAGATAGTTATAGATAGTGTAGATAGTGTAGATAGATAGTTATAGATAGTGTAGATAGTAATGATAGATAGTTATAGATAGTGTAGATAGTGTAGATAGATAGTTATAGATAGTGTAGATATTGTAGATAGATAGTTATAGATAGTGTAGATAGATAGTTATAGATAGTGTAGATAGTGTAGATAGTGTAGATAGTGTAGATAGATAGTTATAGATAGTGTAGATAGTGTAGATAGATAGTTATAGATAGTGTAGATAGTGTAGATAGATAGTTATAGATAGTGTAGATAGTGTAGAACGTGTAGATAGTGTTGATAGTAATGATAGTGTAGATAGTAATGATAGATAGTGATAGTTGTGATAGTGATAGATAGTGTAGATAGTGATAGATAGTGTGGATAGATAGTGATAGTAATGATAGCTAGTGATAGATAGTGTAGATAGTGATAGATAGTAATGATAGTGTTGATAGTGTTGATAGTGTTGATAGTAATGATAGTGTAGATAGTAATGATAGATAGTGATAGTTATGATAGTGATAGATAGTGATGATAGTGATAGATAGTGTAGATAGTGTTGATAGATAGTAATAGTAATGATAGATTTGATAGATAGTGATAGATAGTGATAGATACTGTAGATAGTGATAGATAGTGATAGATAATGTAGATAGTGTAGATAGTGATAGATAATGTAGATAGTGTAGATAGTGTTGATAGTGTAGATAGTGTTGATAGTAATGATAGTGCAGATAGTAATGATACATAGTGATAGTTATGATAGTGATTGATAGTGATAGATAGTGATAGATAGTGATAGATAGTGATAGATAGTGTAGATAGTGTTGATAGTGTAGATAGTGTTGATAGTAATGATAGTGTGGATAGTGTTGATAGTGTAGATAGTGTTGATAGTAATGATAGTGTTGATAGTGTAGATAGTGTAGATAGTGTTGATAGTGTAGATAGTGTTGATAGTAATGATAGTGCAGATAGTAATGATACATAGTGATAGTTATGATAGTGATTGATAGTGATAGATAGTGATAGATAGTGATAGATAGTGTAGATAGTGTTGATAGTGTAGATAGTGTTGATAGTAATGATAGTGTTGATAGTGTAGATAGTGTAGATAGTGATAGATAGTGTAGATAGTGTTGATAGATAGTGATAGTAATGATAGTGTTGATAGTGTAGATAGTGTAGATAGTGTAGATAGTGATAGATAGTAATGATAGTGTTGATAGTGTTGATAGTGATAGATAGTGATAGATCGTGTAGATAGTGTTGATGGTGTAGATAGTAATGATAGTAATGATAGTGTTGATTGTGTAGATAGTGCAGATAGTGATAGATAGTGTAGATAGTGTAGATAGTGTTGATAGTGTAGATAGTGTTGATAGTGTAGATAGTGTTTATAGTAATGATAGTGTAGATAGTAATGATAGATAGTGATAGATAGTGTAGATAGTGTAGATAGTGTAGATAGTAATGATAGTAATGATAGTGTAGATAGTAATGATAGTGTTGATAGTATAAATAGTGTTGATAGTGTTGATAGTGTAGATAGTGTAGATAGTGTAGATAGTAATGATAGTAATGATAGTGTAGATAGTGTTGATAGTGTAGATAGTGTTGATAGTGTAGATATTGTAGATAGTAATGATAGTGTAGATAGTGTAGATAGTGTTGATAGTGTAGATAGTGTAGATAGTAATGATAGTGTAGATAGTGTAGATAGTTATAGATAGTGTAGATAGTGATAGATAGTGTAGATAGTGTTGATAGTAATGATAGTGTAGATAGTAATGATAGATAGTGATAGTTATGATAGTGATAGATAGTGTAGATAGTGTAGATAGTAATGATAGTAATGATAGTGTAGATAGTGTAGATAGTGTTGATAGTGTAGATAGTGTTGATAGTGTTGATAGTGTTGATAGTGTAGATAGTGTAGATAGTAATGATAGTGTAGATAGTGTAGATAGTGTTGATAGTGTAGATAGTGTAGATAGTGTAGATAGTTATAGATAGTGTAGATAGTGATAGATAATGTAGATAGTGTTGATAGTGTAGATAGTGTTGATAGTAATGATAGTGTAGATAGTAATGATAGATAGTGATATTTATGATAGTGATAGATAGTGATAGATAGTGTAGATAGTGTTGATTGTGTAGATAGTGTAGATAGTGTAGATAGTGTTGATAGTGTAGATAGTGTTGATAGTGTAGATAGTGTTGATAGTAATGATAGTGTAGATAGTAATGATAGATAGTGTAGATAGTGATAGATAGTGTAGATAGTGTAGATAGATAGTGATAGTTACGATAGTGATTGATAGTGATAGATAGTGTAGATAGTGTTCATAGTGTAGATAGTGTAGATAGTGTTGATAGTGTAGATAGTAATGATAGTAATGATAGTGTAGATAGTTATAGATAGTAATGATAGTAACGATAGTAATGATAGTAATGATAGTGTAGATAGTGTTTATAGTGTTGATAGTGTAGATAGTGTAGATAGTAATGATAGTGTAGATAGTGTTGATAGTGTAGATAGTGTAGATAGTGTTGATAGTGATAGATAATGTAGATAGTGTAGATAGTGTTGATGGTGTAGATAGTGTTGATAGTGTAGATAGTGTTGATAGTAATGATAGTGTAGATAGTTATGATAGTGTAGATAGTGATAGTGTAGATAGTGTAGATAGATAGTGATAGATAGTGATTGTGTAGATAGTGATAGATAGTGTAGATAGATAGTTATAGATAGTGTAGATAGTGTAGATAGATAGTTATAGATAGTGTAGATAGTGTAGATAGATAGTTATAGATAGTGTAGATAGTGTTGATAGTAATGATAGTGTTGATAGATAGTGTTGATAGTGTAGATAGTAATGATAGTGTTGATAGATAGTGTAGATAGTAATGATAGTGTTGATAGATAGTGTAGATAGTGTAGATAGATAGTGATAGATAGTGATAGTGTAGATAGTGTAGATAGTGTAGATAGTGTAGATAGATAGTTATAGATAGTGTAGATAGTGTAGATAGATAGTTATAGATAGTGTAGATAGTGTAGATAGTGTTGATAGTGTTGATAGTGTAGATAGTAATGATAGTAATGATAGTGTTGATTGTGTAGATAGTGCAGATAGTGATAGATAGTGTAGATAGTGTAGATAGTGTTGATAGTGTAGATAGTGTTGATAGTGTAGATAGTGTTTATAGTAATGATAGTGTAGATAGTAATGATAGTGTTGATAGTATAAATAGTGTTGATAGTGTTGATAGTGTAGATAGTGTAGATAGTGTAGATAGTAATGATAGTAATGATAGTGTAGATAGTGTTGATAGTGTAGATAGTGTTGATAGTGTAGATAGTGTAGATAGTAATGATAGTGTAGATCGGGTAGATAGTGTTGATAGTGTAGATAGTGTAGATAGTGTAGATAGTAATGATAGTGTAGATAGTGTAGATAGTTATAGATAGTGTAGATAGTGATAGATAGTGTAGATAGTGTTGATAGTAATGATAGTGTAGATAGTAATGATAGATAGTGATAGTTATGATAGTGATAGATAGTGTAGATAGTGTAGATAGTAATGATAGTAATGATAGTGTAGATAGTGTAGATAGTGTTGATAGTGTAGATAGTGTTTATAGTGTTGATAGTGTTGATAGTGTAGATAGTGTAGATAGTAATGATAGTGTAGATAGTGTAGATAGTGTTGATAGTGTAGATAGTGTAGATAGTGTAGATAGTTATAGATAGTGTAGATAGTGATAGATAATGTAGATAGTGTTGATAGTGTAGATAGTGTTGATAGTAATGATAGTGTAGATAGTGTTGATAGTGTAGATAGTGTTGATAGTGTAGATATTGTAGATAGTAATGATAGTGTAGATAGTGTAGATAGTGTTGATAGTGTAGATAGTGTAGATAGTGTAGATAGTGTAGATAGTGTAGATAGTGTAGATAGTTATAGATAGTGTAGATAGTGATAGATAGTGTAGATAGTGTTGATAGTAATGATAGTGTAGATAGTAATGATAGATAGTGATAGTTATGATAGTGATAGATAGTGTAGATAGTGTAGATAGTAATGATAGTAATGATAGTGTAGATAGTGTAGATAGTGTTGATAGTGTAGATAGTGTTGATAGTGTTGATAGTGTTGATAGTGTAGATAGTGTAGATAGTAATGATAGTGTAGATAGTGTAGATAGTGTTGATAGTGTAGATAGTGTAGATAGTGTAGATAGTTATAGATAGTGTAGATAGTGATAGATAATGTAGATAGTGTTGATAGTAATGATAGTGTAGATAGTAATGATAGATAGTGATATTTATGATAGTGATAGATAGTGATAGATAGTGTAGATAGTAATGATAGTAATGATAGTGTAGATAGTGTAGATAGTGTTGATAGTGTAGATAGTGTTGATAGTGTAGATAGTGTTGATAGTAATGATAGTGTAGATAGTAATGATAGATAGTGTAGATAGTGATAGATAGTGTAGATAGATAGTGATAGTTATGATAGTGATTGATAGTGATAGATAGTGTAGATAGTGTAGATAGTTATAGATAGTGTAGATAGTGATAGATAATGTAGATAGTGTTGATAGTGTAGATAGTGTTAATAGTAATGATAGTGTAGATAGTGTAGATAGTGTAGATAGTAATGATAGTGTAGATAGTGTAGATAGTTATAGATAGTGTAGATAGTGATAGATAGTGTAGATAGTGTTGATAGTAATGATAGTGTAGATAGTAATGATAGATAGTGATAGTTATGATAGTGATAGATAGTGTAGATAGTGTAGATAGTAATGATAGTAATGATAGTGTAGATAGTGTAGATAGTGTTGATAGTGTAGATAGTGTTGATAGTGTTGATAGTGTTGATAGTGTAGATAGTGTAGATAGTAATGATAGTGTAGATAGTGTAGATAGTGTTGATAGTGTAGATAGTGTAGATAGTGTAGATAGTTATAGATAGTGTAGATAGTGATAGATAATGTAGATAGTGTTGATAGTAATGATAGTGTAGATAGTAATGATAGATAGTGATATTTATGATAGTGATAGATAGTGATAGATAGTGTAGATAGTGTTGATTGTGTAGATAGTGTAGATAGTGTAGATAGTGTTGATAGTGTAGATAGTGTTGATAGTGTAGATAGTGTTGATAGTAATGATAGTGTAGATAGTAATGATAGATAGTGTAGATAGTGATAGATAGTGTAGATAGATAGTGATAGTTATGATAGTGATTGATAGTGATAGATAGTGTAGATAGTGTAGATAGTTATAGATAGTGTAGATAGTGATAGATAATGTAGATAGTGTTGATAGTGTAGATAGTGTTAATAGTAATGATAGTGTAGATAGTAATGATAGATAGTGTAGATAGTGATAGATAGTGTAGATAGATAGTGATAGTTATGATAGTGATTGATAGTGATAGATAGTGTAGATAGTGTTCATAGTGTAGATAGTGTAGATAGTGTTGATAGTGTAGATAGTAATGATAGTAATGATAGTGTAGATAGTTATAGATAGTAATGATAGTAACGATAGTAATGATAGTTTAGATAGTGTAGATAGTGTTGATAGTGTTGATAGTGTAGATAGTGTAGATAGTAATGATAGTGTAGATAGTGTTGATAGTGTAGATAGTGTAGATAGTGTTGATAGTGTAGATAGTGATAGATAATGTAGATAGTGTAGATAGTGTTGATAGTGTAGATAGTGTTGATAGTGTAGATAGTGTTGATAGTAATGATAGTGTAGATAGTTATGATAGTGTAGATAGTGATAGTGTAGATAGTGTAGATAGATAGTGATAGATAGTGATAGTGTAGATAGTGATAGATAGTGTAGATAGATAGTTATAGATAGTGTAGATAGTGTAGATAGATAGTTATAGATAGTGTAGATAGTGTAGATAGATAGTTATAGATAGTGTTGATAGTGTAGATAGTAATGATAGTGTTGATAGATAGTGTAGATAGTAATGATAGTGTTGATAGATAGTGTTGATAGTGTAGATAGTAATGATAGTGTTGATAGTGATAGTGTAGATAGTGTAGATAGATAGTGATAGATAGTGATAGTGTAGATAGTGTAGATAGTGTAGATAGTGTAGATAGATAGTTATAGATAGTGTAGATAGTGTAGATAGTGTAGATAGTGTAGATAGATAGTTATAGATAGTGTAGATAGTGTAGATAGATAGTTATAGATAGTGTAGATAGTGTTAACAGGATGAAGAAGCTTACAGCGATCTAGATAGTAATGATAGATAGTTATAGATAGTGTTGATAGTGTAGATAGTAATGATATTGTTGATAGATAGTGTAGATAGTGTAGATAGTGTTGATAGTAATGATAGTGTTGATAGATAGTGTTGATAGTGTAGATAGTAATGATAGTGTAGATAGTGTAGATAGTGTAGATAGTGTAGATAGATAGTTATAGATAGTGTAGATAGATAGTTATAGATAGTGTAGATAGTAATGATAGTGTTGATAGATAGTGTTGATAGTGTAGATAGTAATGATAGTGTTGATAGATAGTGTAGATAGTGTAGATAGTAATGATAGTGTTGATAGATAGTGTTGATAGTGTAGATAGTAATGATAGTGTTGATAGATAGTGTAGATAGTGTAGATAGTAATGATAGTGTTGATAGATAGTGTTGATAGTGTAGATAGTAATGATAGTGTTGATAGATAGTGTTGATAGTGTAGATAGTAATGATAGTGTTGATAGATAGTGTAGATAGATAGTTATAGATAGTGTAGATAGATAGTTATAGATAGTGTAGATAGTAATGATAGTGTTGATAGATAGTGTTGATAGTGTAGATAGTAATGATAGTGTTGATAGATAGTGTTGATAGTGTAGATAGTAATGATAGTGTTGATAGATAGTGTAGATAGATAGTTATAGATAGTGTAGATAGATAGTTATAGATAGTGTAGATAGTGTAGATAGATAGTTATAGATAGTGTAGATAGTAATGATAGTGTTGATAGTGTAGATAGTAATGATAGTGTTGATAGATAGTGTAGATAGATAGTTATAGATAGTGTAGATAGATAGTTATAGATAGTGTAGATAGTGTAGATAGATAGTTATAGATAGTGTAGATAGTGTAGATAGATAGTTATAGATAGTGTAGATAGTGTAGATAGATAGTGTAGATAGTGTAGATAGATAGTTATAGATAGTGTAGATAGTGTAGATAGATAGTTATAGATAGTGTAGATAGTGTAGATAGATAGTTATAGATAGTGTAGATAGTGTAGATAGATAGTTATAGATAGTGTAGATAGATAGTTATAGATAGTGTAGATAGTGTAGATAGATAGTTATAGATAGTGTAGATAGTGTAGATAGATAGTTATAGATAGTGTAGATAGATAGTGATAGATAGTGTAGATAGATAGTTATAGATAGTGTAGATAGTGTAGATAGATAGTTATAGATAGTGTAGATAGTGTAGATAGATAGTTATAGATAGTGTAGATAGTGTAGATAGATAGTTATAGATAGTGTAGATAGTGTAGATAGATAGTTATAGATAGTGTAGATAGATAGTGATAGATAGTGTAGATAGATAGTTATAGATAGTGTAGATAGTGTAGATAGATAGTTATAGATAGTGTAGATAGTGTAGATAGATAGTTATAGATAGTGTAGATAGTGTAGTTAGATAGTTATAGATAGTGTAGATAGTGTAGATAGTGTAGATAGTGTAGATAGATAGTTATAGATAGTGTAGATAGTGTAGATAGATAGTGTAGATAGTGTAGATAGATAGTTATAGATAGTGTAGATAGATAGTTATAGATAGTGTAGATAGATAGTTATAGATAGTGTAGATAGTGTAGATAGATAGTTATAGATAGTGTAGATAGTAATGATAGATAGTTATAGATAGTGTAGATAGTGTAGATAGATAGTTATAGATAGTGTAGATAGTGTAGATAGATAGTTATAGATAGTGTAGATAGTAATGATAGATAGTTATAGATAGTGTAGATAGTAATGATAGATAGTTATAGATAGTGTAGATAGTGTAGATTGATAGTTATAGATAGTGTAGATAGATAGTTATAGATAGTGTAGATAGTGTAGATAGATAGTTATAGATAGTGTAGATAGTAATGATAGATAGTTATAGATAGTGTAGATAGTGTAGATAGATAGTTATAGATAGTGTAGATAGTGTAGATAGATAGTTATAGATAGTGTAGATAGTAATGATAGATAGTTATAGATAGTGTAGATAGATAGTTATAGATAGTGTAGATAGTGTAGATAGTGTAGATAGTGTAGATAGATAGTTATAGATAGTGTAGATAGTGTAGATAGATAGTTATAGATAGTGTAGATAGTGTAGATAGATAGTTATAGATAGTGTAGATAGTGTAGAACGTGTAGATAGTGTTGATAGTAATGATAGTGTAGATAGTAATGATAGATAGTGATAGTTGTGATAGTGATAGATAGTGTAGATAGTGATAGATAGTGTGGATAGATAGTGATAGTAATGATAGCTAGTGATAGATAGTGTAGATAGTGATAGATAGTAATGATAGTGTTGATAGTGTTGATAGTGTTGATAGTAATGATAGTGTAGATAGTAATGATAGATAGTGATAGTTATGATAGTGATAGATAGTGATGATAGTGATAGATAGTGTAGATAGTGTTGATAGATAGTAATAGTAATGATAGATTTGATAGATAGTGATAGATAGTGATAGATACTGTAGATAGTGATAGATAGTGATAGATAATGTAGATAGTGTAGATAGTGATAGATAATGTAGATAGTGTAGATAGTGTTGATAGTGTAGATAGTGTTGATAGTAATGATAGTGCAGATAGTAATGATACATAGTGATAGTTATGATAGTGATTGATAGTGATAGATAGTGATAGATAGTGATAGATAGTGATAGATAGTGTAGATAGTGTTGATAGTGTAGATAGTGTTGATAGTAATGATAGTGTGGATAGTGTTGATAGTGTAGATAGTGTTGATAGTAATGATAGTGTTGATAGTGTAGATAGTGTAGATAGTGTTGATAGTGTAGATAGTGTTGATAGTAATGATAGTGCAGATAGTAATGATACATAGTGATAGTTATGATAGTGATTGATAGTGATAGATAGTGATAGATAGTGATAGATAGTGTAGATAGTGTTGATAGTGTAGATAGTGTTGATAGTAATGATAGTGTTGATAGTGTAGATAGTGTAGATAGTGTTGATAGTGATAGATAGTGTAGATAGTGTTGATAGATAGTGATAGTAATGATAGTGTTGATAGTGTAGATACGTGTAGATAGTGTAGATAGTGATAGATAGTAATGATAGTGTTGATAGTGTTGATAGTGATAGATAGTGATAGATCGTGTAGATAGTGTAGAACGGGTAGATAGTGTTGATAGTAATGATAGTGTAGATAGTAATGATAGATAGTGATAGTTGTGATAGTGATAGATAGTGTAGATAGTGATAGATAGTGTGGATAGATAGTGATAGTAATGATAGCTAGTGATAGATAGTGTAGATAGTGATAGATAGTTATGATAGTGATAGATAGTGATGATAGTGATAGATAGTGTAGATAGTGTTGATAGATAGTAATAGTAATGATAGATTTGATAGATAGTGATAGATAGTGATAGATACTGTAGATAGTGATAGATAGTGATAGATAATGTAGATAGTGTAGATAGTGATAGATAATGTAGATAGTTTAGATAGTGTTGATAGTGTAGATAGTGTTGATAGTAATGATAGTGTTGATAGTGTAGATAGTGTAGATAGTGTTGATAGTGTAGATAGTGTTGATAGTAATGATAGTGTAGATAGTAATGATAGATAGTGATAGTTATGATAGTGATAGATAGTGATAGATAGTGTAGATAGTGTTGATAGTGTAGATAGTAATGATAGTAATGATAGTGTTGATTGTGCAGATAGTGCAGATAGTGATAGATAGTGTACATAGTGTAGATAGTGTTGATAGTGTAGATAGTGTTGATAGTGTAGATAGTGTTTATAGTAATGATAGTGTAGATAGTAATGATAGATAGTGATAGATAGTGTAGATAGTGTAGATAGTAATGATAGTAATGATAGTGTAGATAGTAATGATAGTGTTGATAGTATAAATAGTGTTGATAGTGTTGATAGTGTAGATAGAGTAGATAGTAATGATAGTAATGATAGTGTAGATAGTGTTGATAGTGTAGATATTGTAGATAGTAATGATAGTGTAGATAGTGTAGATAGTGTTGATAGTGTAGATAGTGTAGATAGTGTAGATAGTAATGATAGTGTAGATAGTGTAGATAGTTATAGATAGTGTAGATGGTGATAGATAGTGTAGATAGTGTTGATAGTAATGATAGTGTAGATAGTAATGATAGATAGTGATAGATAGTGTAGATAGTGGAGATAGTAATGATAGTAATGATAGTGTAGATAGTGTAGATAGTGTTGATAGTGTAGATAGTGTTGATAGTGTTGATAGTGTTGATAGTGTAGATAGTGTAGATAGTAATGATAGTGTAGATAGTGTAGATAGTGTTGATAGTGTAGATAGTGTAGATAGTGTAGATAGTTATAGATAGTGTAGATAGTGATAGATAATGTAGATAGTGTTGATAGTGTAGATAGTGTTGATAGTAATGATAGTGTAGATAGTAATGATAGATAGTGATATTTATGATAGTGATAGATAGTGATAGATAGTGTAGATAGTGTTGATTGTGTAGATAGTGTAGATAGTGTAGATAGTGTTGATAGTGTAGATAGTAATGATAGATAGTGTAGATAGTGATAGATAGTGTAGATAGTGTAGATAGTGTAGATAGATAGTGATAGTTATGATAGTGATTGATAGTGATAGATAGTGTAGATAGTGTTCATAGTGTAGATAGTGTAGATAGTGTTGATAGTGTAGATAGTAATGATAGTAATGATAGTGTAGATAGTTATAGATAGTAATGATAGTAACGATAGTAATAATAGTGTAGATAGTGTAGATAGTATTGATAGTGTTGATAGAGTAGATAGTGTAGATAGTAATGATAGTGTAGATAGTGTAGATAGTGTTGATAGTGTAGATAGTGATAGATAATGTAGATAGTGTAGATAGTGTTGATAGTGTAGATAGTGTTGATAGTGTAGATAGTGTTGATAGTAATGATAGTGTAGATAGTTATGATAGTGTAGATAGTGATAGTGTAGATAGTGTAGATAGATAGTGATAGATAGTGATAGTGTAGATAGTGATAGATAGTGTAGATAGATAGTTATAGATAGTGTAGATAGTGTAGATAGATAGTTATAGATAGTGTAGATAGTGTAGATAGATAGTTATAGATAGTGTAGATAGTGTTGCTAGTAATGATAGTGTTGATAGATAGTGTTGATAGTGTAGATAGTAATGATAGTGTTGATAGATAGTGTAGATGGTAATGATAGTGTTGATAGATAGTGTTGATAGTGTAGATAGTAATGATAGTGTTGATAGATAGTGTAGATGGTAATGATAGTGTTGATAGATAGTGTTGATAGTGTAGATAGTAATGATAGTGTTGATAGTGATAGTGTAGATAGTGTAGATAGATAGTGATAGATAGTGATAGTGTAGATAGTGTAGATAGTGTAGATAGTGTAGATAGTGTAGATAGATAGTTATAGATAGTGTAGATAGTGTAGATAGATAGTTATAGATAGTGTAGATAGTGTAGATAGATAGTTATAGATAGTGTAGATAGTGTAGATAGATAGTTATAGATAGTGTAGATAGATAGTTACTAGATAGTGTAGATAGTGTAGATAGATAGTTATAGATAGTGTAGATAGTGTAGATAGATAGTTATAGATAGTTATAGATAGTGTAGATAGATAGTGTAGATAGTGTAGATAGATAGTTATAGATAGTGTAGATAGTGTAGATAGTTATAGATAGTGTAGATAGTGTAGATAGATAGTTATAGATAGTTATAGATAGTCTAGATAGTGTAGATAGTTATAGATAGTGTAGATAGATAGTTATAGATAGTGTAGATAGTTATAGATAGTGTAGATAGTGTAGATAGTTATAGATAGTGTAGATAGTGTAGATAGTTATAGATAGTGTAGATAGTGTAGATAGATAGTTATAGATAGTGTAGATAGTTATAGATAGTGTAGATAGTGTAGATAGTTATAGATAGTGTAGATAGTGTAGATAGTGTAGATAGATAGTTATAGATAGTGTAGATAGATAGTTATAGATAGTGTAGATAGTTATAGATAGTGTAGATAGTGTAGATAGTGTTAACAGGATGAAGAAGCGGCGATCTTTATTTAAAAACCCTAAAAATAAACCAGTCAGATGTCTATATATATATAAACACACAGTCCAGTTCCTGAACACTTTGAGACTCTTAATTTATAACCTTGTTATATATATATAAACACACAGTCCAGTTCCTAAACACTTTGAGACTCTTAATTTATAACCTTGTTATACTATATATATAAACACACCAGTCCAGTCTCCTGAACACTTTGAGACTCTTAATTTTATAACCTTGTTACTATATATATATAAACACACACGTCCAGTTCCTAAACACTTTGAGACTCTTAATTTATAACCTTGTTATATATATATATAAAACACACAGTCCCAGTTCCTGAACACTTTGAGACTGTTAATTTATAACCTTGTTATATATATATATATATAAAACACACAGTCCAGTTCCTGAACACTTTGAGACTGTTAATTTATAACCTTGTTATATATATATATAAACACACAGGAACAGTTTCGATAGAAGAAAGAAAGCAAGATCACACACCTGTAAAGGTGAGGTACTGATTATCTGAACACAGAACTCTGAAAACAAGGACATGACAGTCTGGGGGGGGGGGGGGGGGGGGGCCGTGTCCGAATACCCACACCGGCGCTGTCAATATTACGCAGATGGGTGTGGAAATAAAAACGTTTGAAAATTGTAGTGTTTTTAAATGTTATACACATTTGGGGCTTTATCACCTAGTAGAATTCACTGAACTCTATTGAGGAAGAGACTGGTATTTATCTGGTAGAATCGCTCCTCAGATGATCCCTTCTCAGTGTGGATGAGGGTAGGATGTTGTTGTGTTGCTCACTGCATATATTTATACTAAACACTACAGTCTAAATACTATGTAGTATAATTAGTACACAGTATGTCGTTTTAGTAAGTAGTACTGGAAGACAGATTTCAGACACTGCCCAAACACTTCCTGTCTTCTAGTCTGGCAGCGGTGGTGTTGAGTGTCCAGCAGGTGGCAGAGAAGAGAGTGACTTCATGTCCCCAGAGAGAGTTCTGTCCAGGTAAGGTAACGTTAGTATGTAGTAGAGTAGAACACATGTAAAACCTTGCATTATTGTGTTGGTTTTAATAGAGATAAGAATGATAGAAAACAGCCGTGTTGATCTAGTGTAGTGTATATCTATGTCTGTGTAGAGGCTGCTGCTTGTGCTGAAGTCCTCTGTGTGCAACAAGAACCACATCCTCAATCTAACCCTATATATACACACACACACACACGCACGCACACACACACACACACACACACACACACACACACACACACACACACACACACACACACACACACACACACACACACACACACACACACACACACACACACACACACACACACACACACACACACACACACACACACACACACACACACACACACACACACACACACACAGTAACCTAGCCCTGACTGATTATGTACACACACACATTATCTCTCACTGTCGTCTGTCTGTCTGTCTGTCTCTCTCTCTCTCTCCTCTCTCTCTGTCCTCTCTCCTCTCTCTCTCTCTCTCTCTCCTCTCTGTCTCTCCTCTCTCTCCCTCTCTCTCTCTCTCTCCTCTCTCCACTCTCTCTCCTCTCTGTCTCTTCTCTCTCTGTCTCTCCTCTCTCCACTCTCTCTCTCTCTCTCTCTCCTCTCTCTCTCCTCTCTCTCTCCTCTCTCTCTGTCCTCTCTCTCTCTCTCTCTGTCTGTCCTCTCTCTGTCCTCTCTCCTCTCTGTCTCTCCTCTCCTCTCTCTCCTCTCTGTCCTCTCTGTCTCTCCTCTCTCCACTCTCTCTCTCTCTCCTCTCTCTCTCTCTCTCCTCTCTCTGACCTCTCTCTCTCTCTCTCTCTCTCTCCTCTCTGTCTCTCCTCTCCTCTCTCTCCTCTCTGTCCTCTCTGTCTCTCCTCTCTCCACTCTCTCTCTCTCTCTCTCTCTCTCTCTCTCTCTCTCTCTCTCTCCTCTCTCTGTCTGTCTCTCTCTCTCCTCTCTCTCCTCTCTCTCCCTCCTCTCTCCACTCTCTCTCCTCTCTGTCTCTTCTCTCTCCTCTCTGTCTCTCTCTCTCTCTCCTCTCTGTCTCTCCTCTCTCCTCTCCTCTCTCTCTCTCTCCTCTCTCTCTGTCCTCTCTCTCTCTCCTCTCTCTCCTCTCTGTCTCTCCTCTCCTCTCCTCTCTGTCCTCTCTCTGTCCTCTCTCTGTCCTCTTAGTGATGTATATACATTAAATCCAGTGCATTGAAGCGGTAGTAGCATCACCAGTGCTAACACAGCTTGGTAGATAATATAAAAGTGATCAGTATCAATATAATAAATCAATGTGTAATATTGACCTATACATCATGGCCCCCTGTGAGACTGACTGAGTGACTGGAGTCTTCAGTGGCAATAACAACTGGGTCAGAACAGAAATATGGTGCAGGGATAAGCATGCATGTCCCTACTAGTCCTGCTTGTAGAGCACAGTAAACATATCATCATCATACATCACCTTCATCATTACCATCATCATTACCATCATCGTCATCACCATCATCATCATCATCATCATTACCATCATCATCATCATATATCATCATCACCATCACCATCATCACCATCATCACCATCATCATCATCATAATCATCATCATTACCATCATCATCATCATTACCATCATCATCACCATCATCATTACATCATCATTACCATCATCATCACCATCATCATTACCATCACCATCATCATTACCATCATCATCATCATCACCATCATCATTACCATCAGCATCATCATCATCATCATCATCATCATCACCATCATCATCATCATCATCGTCATCATCATTACCATCATCATCACCATCATCATCATCATCATTACCATCATCACCATCATCATTACCATCATCATCATCATCATTACCATCATCATCACCATCATCATCATCATCATTATCACCATTACCATCATCATCATCATCATTACCATCATCTTCATCAGAGTTCAGTAGTAATCAGGAATTGAGAGGGAGTCACTGTTCATTAGCTGGTTATTAGTTCAACTCCCTCTTTTGGCTGGACCTTGTTATTGGTTCAAGTCCTTTTGGCTGAACAGGTTATTGGTTCAAGTCCTTTTGGCTGAACCAGCTTATTGGTTCAAGTCCTTTTGGCTGAACCAGGTTATTGGTTCAAGTCCTTTTGGCTGGACCAGCTTATTGGTTCAAGTCCTTTTGGCTGGACCTTGTTATTGGTTCAAGTCCTTTTGGCTGGACCTTGTTATTGGTTCAAGTCCTTTTGGCTGGACCTTGTTATTGGTTCAAGTCCTTTTGGCTGGACCTTGTTATTGGTTCAAGTCCTTTTGGCTGAACCAGCTTATTGGTTCAATTTCCTCTTTTGGCTGAACCAGCTTATTGGTTCAAGTCCTTTTGGCTGAACCAGCTTATTGGTTCAAGTCCTTTTGGCTGGACCAGCTTATTGGTTCAAGTCCTTTTGGCTGGACCAGCTTATTGGTTCAAGTCCTTTTGGCTGGACCAGCTTATTGGTTCAAGTCCTTTTGGCTGAACCAGCTTATTGGTTCAATTTCCTCTTTTGGCTGAACCAGCTTATTGGTTCAAGTCCTTTTGGCTGAACCAGCTTATTGGTTCAAGTCCTTTTGGCTGGACCAGGTTATTGGTTCAATTTCCTCTTTTGGCTGAACCAGGTTATTGGCTCAAGTCCCTCTTTTGGCACTCTCCTGTACTTGGCATTGGCACTCTATTATGGTACTGTCTTTTGTCCATATAAACACCAAAGTCTGTTGTTCATGGGCCATATACAGTATGTCTGTTGTTCATGGGCCATATACAGTATGTCTGTTGTTCATGGGCCATATACAGTATGTCTGTTGTTCATGGGCCATATACAGTATGTCTGTTGTTCATGGGCCATATACAGTATGTCTGTTGTTCATGGGCCATATACAGTATGTCTGTTGTTCATGGGCCATATACAGTATGTCTGTTGTTCATGGGCCATATACAGTATGTCTGTTGTTCATGGGCCATATATGTCTGTTTTTAGTTTCTGGCCTCAGTACCATCTGGAGTTTTAGGGTCAAACTAGGTTTTTAGTGAAAACAGGGGTTAGGGTTCAAAGGTCAAACTAGGTCTCTAGTGAAAACAGGGGTTAGGGTTCAGAGGTCAAACTAGGTCTCTAGTGAAAACAGGGGTTAGGGTTCAGAGGTCAAACTACGTATCTACTGAAAACAGGGGTTAGGGTTCAGAGGTCAAACTAGGTCTCTAGTGAAAACAGGGGTCAGGGTTCAGAGGTCAAACTAGGTCTCTAGTGAAAACAGGGGTCAGGGTTCAGAGGTCAAACTAGGTCTCTAGTGAAAACAGGGGTTAGGGTTCAGAGGTCAAACTAGGTCTCTAGTGAAAACAGGGGTTAGGGTTCAGAGGTCAAACTAGGTCTCTAGTGAAAACAGGGGTCAGGGTTCAGAGCAAGCATTATTATCATCATTATTATAATTATTATTCATATAATTAATATAACATTATTATTATCATTATTGTTATAACTGGTCCTATGTACAGAGCGGTAGTGAAGTCGGAGTATACAGGCGATCATATTGACTCACTCTACTAAATGGAAGCTTTTGAAAATACTTAAAAAATAGATTTTTTTTTCCCCCGTGAAGTTGATCAACTTGATTTTATAAAATCCCGTCTGATGCAGCTGAAGTCTCGTGTGCTTGAATCAGAGCTGGTCACTATGGAAATGGATAGGTCTGCCGCGATTGGTTGTTTTCACTTCCCCCGGCAGCGATTAGAGGGGAAGGGTGATGACATCACCAGCCCAGAGCTATCTGCCCAATCAGAGAAGAGGGCGGGAAAGAAAGTCCAGTCCTCTGAAAAAAAAAACGTGATGGGTTGATGTGGAGTTTTGTCGGCGGCTCTCTGTGATCTGATTGGCTGTAAGGCACTGCGAGGGAGTGGTCAGGAGAGGTCAGTCATGCTGAGGCTCATGGGTAGTCCTGGTCGGAGGTAAGGGACACGGGGACAGTCAGGAGGGTGAGAGAAGTCAGGGGTAAGAACACGGCCGTTCTCCCCAGAGGACCCCGTGATGGACAGCCTGGCCTTACTCCTCATGGCATCTGTAAATGTCATCTACACACACACACACACACACACACACACACACACACACACACACACACACACACACACACACACACACACACACACACACACACACACACACACAAACAAAATAAAAAATGCAATGGTCAGGGTCAGCTCCACTTGCTGTAGAAATATAAATGTATAGATATGTAAAATGTAGAAATGCAGTATGTAGAAATGCAGTATGTTGAAATCTAGAAATGCAATATGTAGTAAATGTAGTATGTAGTAAATGTAGTATGTAGTACATGCAGTAAATGTAGTATGTAGTAAATGCAGTATGTAGTAAATGCAGTATGTAGTAAATGTAGTATGTAGTAAATGTAGTATGTAGTAAATGCAGTATGTAGTAAATGTAGTATCTAGTAAATGCAGTATGTAGTAAATGTAGTAAATGCAGTATGTAGTAAATGCAGTATGTAGTAAATGCAGTATGTAGTAAATGTAGTATGTAGTAAATGTAGTATGTAGTAAATGCAGTATGTAGTAAATGTAGTATCTAGTAAATGCAGTATGTAGTAAATGTAGTAAATGCAGTATGTAGTAAATGCAGTATGTAGTAAATGTAGTATCTAGTAAATGCAGTATGTATGTAGTAAAGGCAGTATGTGGTATGTAGTAAATGCAGTAAATGTAGTATGTAGTATATAGTAAATGTAGTATGTAGTAAATGCAGTAAATGTAGTATGTAGTAAATGCAGTATGCAGTCTGTAATAAATGCAGTAAATGCAGTAAATGTAGTATGTAGTCAATGTATATGTAATAAATGCAGTATGTAGTAAATGTAGTATGTAGTAAATGTAGTATGTAGTAAATGTAGTAAATGTATATGTAGTAAATGTAGTATGTTGTAAATTTAGGATGTAGTAAATGCAGTATGTAGTAAATGCAGTAAATGTAGTATGTAGTAAATGCAGTAAATGTAGTAAATGTAGTATGTAGTAAATGTAGTATGTTGTAAATGCAGTAAATGTAGTAAATGTAGTATGTAGTAAATGCAGTATGTAATATGTAGTAAATGTAGTATGTAGTAAATGTAGTATGTTGTAAATGCAGTAAATGTAGTAAATGTAGTATGTAGTAAATGCAGTATGTAGTAAATGCAGTATGTAGTAAATGCAGTATGTAGTATGTAGTAAATGCAGAAAATGTAGTATGTAGTAAATGCAGAAAATGTAGTAAATGTAGTATGTAGGTAATGCAGTATGTAGTATGTAGTAAATGCAGTAAATGTAGTATGTAGTAAATGTAGTATGTAGTAAATGTAGTATGTAATAAATGTAGTAAATGTATATGTAATAAATGTAGTATGTAGTAAATGTATGTAGTAAATGTAGTACATTTAGTATGTAGGAAATGCAGTATGTAGGAAATGCATATGTAGTAAATGCATTATGTAGTAAATGTATAAATGCAGTATGTGGTAAATGCAGTATGTAGTAAATGCAGTATGTAGTAAATACAGAAATGCAATATGTTGTAAATCTAGAAATGCAGTATGTAATAAATATAGTATGTGGTAAATGCAGTATGTAGTAAATGCAGTAAATGTAGTCAGTGTAGTAAAGGCAGTAAATTTAGTAAGTAGTAAATTAAGTATTTAATAAATGTAGTATGAGGTAAATGCAGTATGTAGTAAATGTGGTAAATGCAGTAAATGCAGTACATGTAGTATGTAGTCAATGCAGTATGTAGTATGTAGTAAATAGAGTATGTAATAAATGTAGTATGTGGTAAATGCAGTATGTAGTAAATGTAGTAAATGCAGTAAATGCAGTAAATGCAGTAAATGTAGTATGTAGTATGTAGTAAAAAGGTAGTATGTAGTAAAAACAGTAAATGTAGAATGTAGTCAATGTAGTAAATGCAGTAAATGTAGAAGTGCAGTATCGAGTAAATGTAGTAAATTCAATAAATGCAATAAATGCAGTAAATGTAGTAAATTCAATAAATGTAGTAAATGCAGTATGTAGTAAATGTAGAAGTGCAGTATGTAGTCGATGTAGAAATGCAGTATGTAGTAAATGTAGTATGTAGTAAATGTAGTATGTGGTAAATGCAGCACTTAGAAAATGCAGTATGTAGTAAATGTAGTATGTAGTAAATGTAGTATGTGGTAAATGCAGCACTTAGAAAATGCAGTATGTAGAAAATGCAGAATGTAGTAAATGTGGGATGTAGTAAATGCAGTATGTAGTAACTGCAGTATGTAGTAAATGTAGTGTGTAGTAAATGTAGTGTGTAGTAAATGTAGTATGTAGTAAATGTAGTATGTAGTAAATGCAGTATGTAGTAAATGTAGTATGTAGTAAATGCAGTATGTAGTAAATGTAGTGTGTAGTAAATGTAGTATGTTGTAAATGCAGTATGTAGTAAATGTAGTATGTAGCAAATGTAGTATGTAGTAAATGTTGAAAATGTAGCAAATGCAGTATGAAGTAAATGTAGTATATAGTATGTAGCAAATGTAGTATGTGGTAAATGAGGTACTTAGAAAATGCAGTATGTAGGAAATGCAGTATGTAGAAAATGCAGAATGTTATACGTAATAAATGCAGTATGCAGTATGTAGTAAATGCAAAACGTGTGTGACAGTATGGTGTATGACAGTATGGTGTGTGACAGTATGGTGTGTTACAGTATGGTGTGTTACAGTATGGTGTGTTACAGTATGGTGTGTGACAGTATGGTGTATGACAGTATGGTGTATGACAGTATGGTGTGTGACAGTATGGTGTATGACAGTATGGTGTATGACAGTGTGGTGTATGACAGTGTGGTGTGTTACAGTATGGTGTGTTACAGTATGGTGTATGACAGTATGGTGTATGACAGTATGGTGTATGACAGAATAGTGTGTTACAGTATGGTGTGTTACAGTATGGTGTATGACAGTATGGTGTGTTACAGTATGGTGTGTGACAGTATGGTATGTTACAGTATGGTGTGTGACAGTATGGTGTATGAAAGTGTGGTGTATGACAGTATGGTGTGTGACAGTATGGTGTATGACAGTATGGTGTGTGACAGTATGGTGTGTTACAGTATGGTGTATGACAGTATGGTGTATGACAGTGTGTTGTATGACAGTATGGTGTATGACAGTATGGTGTGTGACAGTTTGGTGTGTTACAGTATGGTGTATGACAGTGTGGTGTGTGACAGTATGGTGTGTTACAGTATGGTGTGTGACAGTATGGTGTATGACAGTATGGTATGTTACAGTATGGTGTATGACAGTATGGTGTATGACAGTGTGGTGTATGACAGTATGGTGTGTGACAGTATGGTGTGTGACAGTATGGTGTATGACAGTATGGTGTGTGACAGTATGGTGTATGACAGTATGGTGTATGACAGTATGGTGTGTGACAGTATGGTGTGTATGACAGTATGGTGTGTATGACAGTATGGTGTATGACAGTATGGTGTGTGACAGTATGGTGTATGACAGCATGGTGTATGCCAGTATGGTGTGTGACAGTATGGTGTATGACAGTATGGTGTGTTACAGCATGGTGTATGACAGTATGGTGTATGACAGTATGGTGTGTGACAGTATGGTGTATGACAGTATGGTGTGTTACAGTATGGTGTGTTACAGTATGGTGTATGACAGTATGGTGTGTGACAGTATGGTGTATGCCAGTATGGTGTGTGACAGTATGGTGTGTTACAGTATGGTATGTTACAGTATGGTGTGTATGACAGTATGGTGTATGACAGTATGGTGTGTGACAGACAGTATGGTGTGTTACAGTGTGGTGTATGACAGTATGG
>NW_027675450.1:95000-112500 GCF_965601325.2 Salmo salar
CTGCAGAGCCCATCTAGTCACGACAGGAAGCTCTGTACTGTACTGCAGAGCCATCTAGTCACGACAGGAAGCTCTGTACTGTACTGCAGAGCCATCTAGTCACGACAGGAAGCACTGTACCGTGCTGCAGAGCCCATCTAGTCACGACAGGAAGCACTGTACCGTGCTGCAGAGCCATCTAGTCACGACAGGAAGCACTGTACGACTTGGGGAATCCAGCTTCAGCTTGATCACCAAATTCATTGGGAATGAAATGAAAGCCTCTCCAGCTAGCTACCGATCTATTTTAGTTTCACTGTCCGATCATTTATAAAAACGAGGCCACTAATTGTTATTTTTATCTTTCCACAAACTGTCTGTTTGATATGAGCAAGTTTTCGCAAATGTATCACAGAAAAGGTCTTCCAAGATTAGCTAGCTACTGCCTGGCCACTGATCTAGCTAGCTACATTGCAGTAATTAGCTATCCTCCTAAATGCGGTGGTCAGTGGATAAACTAGCTATGAGTTGGACATATTTGGCTGAAAACAAGCTCGTTTTCCATGGTGTAACCATGTCTAACCAGTTAGCTACTGTAGCCTGTGGGTCCCATTAGCTAACCATGTCTAACCAGTTAGCTACTGTAGCCTGTGGGTCCATTAGCTAACCATGTCTAACCAGTTAGCTACTGTAGCCTGTGGGTCCATTAGCTAACCATGTCTAACCAGTTAGCTACTGTAGCCTGTGGGTCCATTAGCTAACCATGTCTAACCAGTTAGCTACTGTAGCCTGTGGGCCCATTAGCTAACCATGTCTAACCAGTTGGCTACTGTAGCCTGTGGGTCCATTAGCTAACCATGTCTAACCAGTTAGCTACTGTAGCCTGTGGGTCCATTAGCTAACCATGTCTAACCAGTTAGCTACTGTAGCCTGTGGGTCCATTAGCTAACCATGTCTAACCAGTTAGCTACTGTAGCCTGTGGGTCCATTAGCTAACCATGTCTAACCAGTTAGCTACTGTAGCCTGTGGGTCCATTAGCTAACCATGTCTAACCAGTTGGCTACTGTAGCCTGTGGGTCCATTAGCTAACCATGTCTAACCAGTTAGCTACTGTAGCCTGTGGGTCCATTAGCTAACCATGTCTAACCAGTTAGCTACTGTAGCCTGTGGGTCCATTAGCTAACCATGTCTAACCAGTTAGCTACTGTAGCCTGTGGGTCCCATTAGCTAACCATGTCTAACCAGTTGGATACTGTAGCCTGTGGGCCCATTAGCTAACCATGTCTAACCAGTTAGCTACTGTAGCCTGTGGGTCCATTAGCTCCAGAGTCTAGCTAACTGTGTCTTTTGGCATCCACAATTAGCTAGCTAGCTTGTTGGCTACTTGGCCAGTGTGAGCCAACATGCTAGCTACCTATCTACATTTCAGTCAGTAGCTATCCTAAACTAGCTATGAGTTGAACATAGAGTATGTGGCTGAAAACGAACTAGTATCCAGTTGTTGTTGCCCATGGTGGAATCATCTCTCACCCGCTGAATAAAAAACGGAATGGTAAAAATGTCCTGGAGACCAACCATTAGTATTTATGAGCACTTTTGAGTTGTTTCATAAGAAAAAGTCTGAGATGACTCCAACCCTGTAGCTAGCTGGCAAGCCATGACTCCAACCCTGTAGCTAGCTGGCAAGCCATGACTCCAATCCTGTAGCTAGCCGGCAAGCCATGACTCCAATCCTGTAGCTATCTGGCAAGCCATGACTCCAACCCTGTAGCTAGCTGGCAAGCCATGACTCCAACCCTATAGCTAGCCGGCAAGCCATGACTCCAACCCTGTAGCTAGCCGGCAAGCCATGACTCCAACCCTGTAGCTAGCTGGCAAGCCATGACTCCAATCCTGTAGCTAGCTGGCAAGCCATGACTCCAATCCTGTAGCCAGCCGGCAGGCCAAGACTCCAACCCTGTAGCTAGTTGGCAAGCCATGACTCTAACCCTGTAGCTAGCTGGCAAGCCATGACTCCAACCCTGTAGCCAGCCGGCAGGCCAAGACTCCAACCCTGTAGCTAGTTGGCAAGCCATGACTCTAACCCTGTAGCTAGCTGGCAAGCCATGACTCCAACCCTGTAGCTAGCCGGCAAGCCATGACTCCAACCCTGTAGCTAGCCGGCAAGCCATGACTCCAACCCTGTAGCTAGCCGGCAAGCCATGACTCCAATCCTGTAGCTAGCTGGCAAGCCATGACTCTAATCCTGTAGCTAGCTGGCAAGCCATGACTCTAACCCTGTAGCTAGCTGGCAAGCCATGACTCCAACCCTGTAGCTAGCTGGCAAGCCATGACTCCAATCCTGTAGCTAGCTGGCAAGCCATGACTCCAACCCTGTAGCTAGCCGGCAAGCCATGACTCCAACCCTGTAGCCAGCCGGCAAGCCATGACTCTAACCCTGTAGCCAGCCGGCAAGCCATGACTCCAACCCTGTAGCCAGCCGGCAAGCCATGACTCTAACCCTGTAGCTAGCCGGCAGGCCATGACTCCAACCCTGTAGCCAGCCGGCAAGCCATGACTCCAATCCTGTAGCTAGCTGGCAAGCCATGACTCTAACCCTGTAGCCAGCCGGCAAGCCATGACTCTAACCCTGTAGCTAGCCGGCAGGCCATGACTCCAACCCTGTAGCCAGCCGGCAAGCCATGACTCCAACCCTGTAGCTAGCCGGCAAGCCATGACTCCAATCCTGTAGCTAGCTGGCAAGCCATGACTCCAATCCTGTAGCTAGCTGGCAAGCCATGACTCCAACCCTGTAGCCAGCCGGCAAGCCATGACTCCAACCCTGTAGCCAGCCGGCAAGCCATGACTCTAACCCTGTAGCTAGCCGGCAGGCCATGACTCCAACCCTGTAGCCAGCCGGCAAGCCATGACTCCAATCCTGTAGCTAGCTGGCAAGCCATGACTCTAACCCTGTAGCCAGCCGGCAAGCCATGACTCTAACCCTGTAGCTAGCCGGCAGGCCATGACTCCAACCCTGTAGCCAGCCGGCAAGCCATGACTCCAACCCTGTAGCTAGCTGGCAAGCCATGACTCCAACCCTGTAGCCAGCCGGCAAGCCATGACTCCAACCCTGTAGCTAGCTGGCAAGCCATGACTCCAACCCTGTAGCCAGCCGGCAAGCCATGACTCCAACCCTGTAGCTAGCCGGCAAGCCATGACTCCAACCCTGTAGCTAGCCGGCAAGCCATGACTCCAACCCTGTAGCTAGCCGGCAAGCCATGACTCCAACCCTGTAGCTAGCTGGCAAGCCATGACTCCAACCCTGTAGCTAGCTGCCAAGCCATGACTCCAACCCTGTAGCCAGCCGGTAAGCCATGACTCCAACCCTGTAGCTAGCTGGCAAGCCATGACTCCAACCCTGTAGCTAGCTGGCAAGCCATGACTCCAACCCTGTAGCTAGCCGGCAAGCCATGACTCCAACCCTGTAGCTAGCTGGCAGGCCATGACTCCAATCCTGTAGCCAGCTGGCAAGCCCACCTTGGTGACAATGTTACTGCGTGGGAATCTTAGATTTGTATTTTAATTTTAAAATAACTGTCATTGAAGTTGGTGGTAACTACCGATTTCAGATCCGAGGAGAGAAAATTGTGTTTCGTTAAGGGCCCAGAGTGACCAAGAAGGCTCAACCAATCACCCTACGGATATTATTGACTTTGCCTCCGGGCATCCTATGAAGGGAAATGTAACGTACTGGTTGTGTGTGTGTGTGTGTGTGTGTGTTGTGTGTAGACAGTGTGTAGTACTGTGGTGTGTTCTGTGTTAAACAGTACTGCATGTGAACAGCGTTCTCATCAACTCAAACCACACCTTTATTTACCCTGCTAGCCAATGGGGTGTCGTTTGTAAAGTTGAATCATCTTAAATGTTTTAACAATCTGATTTATTTTCGGACATCTGATTTATAAGGACATTTTTATAATTTTTTAATTTTTTTGACCTGATAAATCTAATCTTTACAAACGGCACCACATACTAGCCGGACTGACACAGACAGTGTGTGTGTGTGTGTGTGTGTGTGTGTGTGTGTGTGTGTGTGTGTGTGTGTGTGTGTGTGTGTGTGTGTGTGTCCCACTGTGACTGACCTTACTCCCTGAGTCCTTGGTTCCACATTCCCCTTTATCGTACCACCACTTGTTCTTTAGCTTGTCTAAGACTCCTTGTTCACTGAGTTTCAACACCGCTAGGTTTACTGGCACTCTTCACAGGGCACGGGGAATAACATAAATAACATTAGCTATGTTATGTTATGTTATTATTTCATGACATACAGCTGTTATGTAGCCTTATGTAGCTTCCTGCCTCCCTACAACAGCCGTTATATTAAGCCTCATCTAGCCTTCCTATGTGTTGTCTAATTGAGGTGGCGATAGGCCTTGTTGCTCTACATGTCCTGGCTGAACGTTGAGCTCAACCAGACAGATAGGCACCAACGCATCACCCTGAGTAAGCAGCACAGACACAGAGCACAGCCTGTCTACTTCACATAGCTCTATGGCCTGTGTGTATATAGATATATATAGATATAGACTTTTTTGTTGATTGCCAAATAAAATCAATCAATCAATCAATCAATCAATCCCCCTGATCCATTGAAGGAGTTCATCAGCTCCAGAATCCCAGGGGTGATGTGTGTGTGTGTGTGTGTGTGTGTGTGTGTGTGTGTGTGTGTGTGTGTGTGTGTGTGTGTGTGTGTGTGTGTGTGTGTGTGTGTGTGTCGTCTCCGTGCCGTGTGTGTGCTGCTCACTCCCTGGCCTTAGTTACCAGTCTGTGGCCTGGTGGCGGCTGGGGGCGGGGCTAACCTTGCTTTCTCCTCCTCCGCTGCCACACTCTCCCTTGTCGTACCACCATTTATTTTTCAGTTTGTCCAACAGGCCCTGCTCATTCAGTTTTAACACGGCCAGGTTCACTGCATTTCTACCAACGATAGATAAAACACACTGGTGAGACAGGATGATGTGACAGGTCTGTTCCCCCGAGCTGAATCCTTAGCAGTTAGCCTTAACCTTAGATATTACCATTACTGTTAGCAATTAGCCTTAACCTTAGATATTACTGTTAGCAATTAGCCTTAACCTTAATATTACTACAACCATTAGCATTAGCACCAGGATTAGCGCAATCCTGTAAATCAGCATTAGCAATTAGCTTAGCATAATGTATCAGGCTCTGTTATTGGGATGGTGGCTAAAGGCTAGTGTACAGAAGGCTATCATAATAAGATAATATAATATACATGCCTTGGCTATAGCCAGTAATAAACTGGTCTATATCATAATAATAATAATTATAATAATAATATTAATAATATTATCCAGTAATAAACAGGTCTATATCATAATAATAATAATAACAATAATAATAATAATAATACAAATCTTAATAATAATAATAATCATCATATAATCCAGTAATAAACAGGTCTATATTATAATAATAATAATAATATGACCCAGTAATAAACAGGTCTAAATAATAATAATAATAATAAAAATAATAATAATAATATCACCCAGTAATAAACAGGTCTATATGATATTAATAATAATAATAATTATAATAATAATTATTATAATAATAATAATAATAATAATAATAATAATAATAATATCACCCAATAATAAACAGGTCTATATGATAATAATAATAATAATTATAATACTAATAATAATAATAATAATAATAATATCACCCAGTAATAAACTGGTCTAAATAATAATAATAATAATTATTATTATAATTATAATAATAATAATAATAATAATAATAATAATATGACCCAGTAATAAACAGGTCTATATGATAATAATAATAATAATAATATGACCCAGTAATAAACAGGTCTTAATAATAATAATAATAATAATAATAATAATAATAAAAATAATAATATCACCCAGTAATAAACAGGTCTAAATAATAATAATAATATTAATAATAACAATAATAATAATAATAATAATAATAATAATATGACCCAGTAATAAACAGGTCTAAATAATAATAATAATAATAATAATAATAATAATAATATGACCCAGTAATAAACAGGTCTAAATAATAATAATAATAATAATAATAATAATAATAATATGACCCAGTAATAAACAGGTCTAAAAAATAATAATAATCATAATAATAATAATAATAATATCACCCAGTAATAAACAGGTCTATATGATAATAATAATAATAATAATAATAATAATAATATCACCCAGTAATAAACAGGTCTAAATAATAATAATAATAATAATAATAATGATAATAATAATAATAATAATAATAATAAATAATAATAATATGACCCAGTAATAAACAGGTCTAAATAATAATAATAATAATAATAATAATAATATGACCCAGTAATAAACAGGTCTACATAATAATAATGATAATAATAATAATAATAATAATAATAATAATAATATCACCCAGTAATAAACAGGTCTATATGATAATAATGATAATAATAATAATAATAATATCACCCAGTAATAAACAGGTCTATATGATAATAATAATAATAATAATAATAATAATATCACCCAGTAATAAACAGGTCTAAATAATAATAATAATAATAATAATAATAATAATAATAATAATATCACCCAGTAATAAACAGGTCTATATGATAATAATAATAATAATAATAATATGACCCAGTAATAAACAGGTCTATATGATAATAATAATAATAATAATAATAATAATAATAATAATAATAATAATATGACCCAGTAATAAACAGGTCTAAATAATAATAATAATAATAATAATAATAATAATAATAATAATATCACCCAGTAATAAACAGGTCTATATGATAATAATAATAATAATAATAATATGACCCAGTAATAAACAGGTCTATATGATAATAATAATAATAATAATAATATGACCCAGTAATAAACAGGTCTATATGATAATAATAATAATAATAATAATAATAATAATAATAATAATAATATCACCCAGTAATAAACAGGTCTATATGATAATAATAATAATAATAATAATAATATCACCCAGTAATAAACAGGTCTATATGATAATAATAATAATAATAATAATGATAATAATAATAATAATAATAATAATAAATAATAATAATATGACCCAGTAATAAACAGGTCTAAATAATAATAATAATAATAATAATAATGATAATAATAATAATAATAATAATAATAAATAATAATAATATGACCCAGTAATAAACAGGTCTAAATAATAATAATAATAATAATAATAATAATATGACCCAGTAATAAACAGGTCTAAATAATAATAATAATAATAATAATAATAATATGACCCAGTAATAAACAGGTCTACATAATAATAATGATAATAATAATAATAATAATAATAATAATAATAATATCACCCAGTAATAAACAGGTCTATATGATAATAATGATAATAATAATAATAATAATATCACCCAGTAATAAACAGGTCTATATGATAATAATAATAATAATAATAATAATAATATCACCCAGTAATAAACAGGTCTAAATAATAATAATAATAATAATAATAATAATAATAATAATAATATCACCCAGTAATAAACAGGTCTATATGATAATAATAATAATAATAATAATATGACCCAGTAATAAACAGGTCTATATGATAATAATAATAATAATAATAATAATAATAATAATAATAATAATAATAATAATATGACCCAGTAATAAACAGGTCTAAATAATAATAATAATAATAATAATAATAATAATAATAATAATATCACCCAGTAATAAACAGGTCTATATGATAATAATGATAATAATAATAATAATAATATCACCCAGTAATAAACAGGTCTATATGATAATAATAATAATAATAATAATAATAATATCACCCAGTAATAAACAGGTCTATATGATAATAATAATAATAATAATAATAATAATATCACCCAGTAATAAACAGGTCTATATGATAATAATAATAATAATAATAATAATAATAATATCACCCAGTAATAAACAGGTCTATATGATAATAATAATAATAATAATAATAATAATAATAATAATAATAATAATAATAATAATAATATGACCCAGTAATAAACAGGTCTAAATAATAATAATAATAATAATAATAATAATAATAATAATAATATCACCCAGTAATAAACAGGTCTATATGATAATAATAATAATAATAATAATATGACCCAGTAATAAACAGGTCTAAATAATAATAATAATAATAATAATAATAATATCACCCAGTAATAAACAGGTCTAAATAATAATAATAATAATAATAATAATATGACCCAGTAATAAACAGGTCTAAATAATAATAATAATAATAATAATAATAATAATAATAATAATAATAATAATAATATGACCCAGTAATAAACAGGTCTATATGATAATAATAATAATAATAATAATAATATCACCCAGTAATAAACAGGTCTAAATAATAATAATAATAATAATAATAATATGACCCAGTAATAAACAGGTCTAAATAATAATAATAATAATAATAATAATATCACCCAGTAATAAACAGGTCTATATGATAATAATAATAATAATAATAATAATAATAATAATAATAATAATAATAATAATAATAATAATAATAATAATAATATCACCCAGTAATAAACAGGTCTAAATAATAATAATAATAATAATAATAATATCACCCAGTAATAAACAGGTCTATATGATAATAATAATAATAATAATATCACCCAGTAATAAACAGGTCTAAATAATAATAATAATAATAATAATAATAATATCACCCAGTAATAAACAGGTCTATATGATAATAATAATAATAATAATAATAATAATAATAATAATAATAATAATAATATGACCCAGTAATAAACAGGTCTATATGATAATAATAATAATAATAATAATAATAATAATAATAATAATAATAATAATATCACCCAGTAATAAACAGGTCTATATGATAATAATAATAATAATAATAATAATAATAATATCACCCAGTAATAAACAGGTCTATATGATAATAATAATGATAATAATAATAATAATAATAATAATATCACCCAGTAATAAACAGGTCTATATGATAATAATAATAATAATAATAATAATAATAATAATAATATCACCCAGTAATAAACAGGTCTATATGATAATAATAATAATAATAATAATAATAATAATAATAATATCACCCAGTAATAAACAGGTCTATATGATAATAATAGCCACATGAACAGACATCACTCCACAGAAACAGAGCGATCAGACAGCAGTTCAACAGATAAACATTTAAACAAATAAGAAACACAACAGTCATGCAGATTGATGAATTAAAGATCCCACTAGTTGCCCTGTAACATAAACATACTCCCCAACCATCCTTCCTCAGTACCCTGATATTCCCTAGCCCCTAGCCCTAACCCCTAACCCTAACCCCTAGCCCAACCCCTAGCCCCTGACCCCTAAACCCTAACCCCTAGCCCTAACCCCTAGCCCAACCCCTAGCCCAACCCCTAGCCCTAACCCCAACCCCTAGCCCAACCCCTAGCCCTAAACCCTAACCCCTAGCACTAACCCTAACCCCTAGCCCTAACCCAACCCCTAGCCCTAACCCCTAACCCCTAACCCCTAGCCCTAACCCCCAACCCCTAGCCCAACCCCTAAACCCTAAACCCTAAACCCTAACCCCTAACCCAACCATCCTTCCTCAGTACCCTGATATTCCCTAGCCCCTAGCCCTAACCCCTAAACCCTAGCCCTAACCCTAACCCCTAGCCCAACCCCTAGCCCTAACCCTAAACCCTAACCCCTAGCCCAACCCCTAGCCCTAACCCTAAACCCTAACCCCTAGCCCAACCCCTAGCCCTAACCCTAACCCCTAACCCCTAGCCCAACCCCTAGCCCTAACCCTAAACCCTAACCCCTAGCCCAACCCCTAACCCTAAACCCTAACCCCTAGCCCTAGCCCTAAACCCTAAACCCTAGCCCAACCCCTAGCCCTAACCCTAAAACCTAACCCCTAGCCCAACCCCTAACCCTAACCCTAAACCCTAACCCCTAGCCCAACCCCTAGCCCTAGCCCAACCCCTAACCCTAGCCCTAAACCCTAACCCCTAGCCCTAACCCTAAACCCCTAACCCCTAGCCCAACCCCTAGCCCAACCCCTAACCCCTAGCCCTAGCCCTAACCCTAGCCCTAACCCCTAGCCCTAGCCCAACCCCTAGCCCTAACCCCTAACCCCTAGCCCAACCCCTAGCCCTAACCCTAAACCCTAACCCCTAGCCCAACCCCTAACCCTAACCCTAAACCCTAACCCCTAGCCCAACCCATAGCCCTAACCCTAAACCCTAACCCCTAGCCCAACCCCTAGCCCTAACCCTAAACCCTAACCCCTAACCCCTAACCCCTAGCCCTAACCCAACCATCCTTCCTCAGTACCCTGATATTCCCTAGCCCAACCCCTAGCTCTAACCCTAACCCCTAACCCAACCCCTAGCCCTAACCCTAAACCCTAACCCAACCATCCTTCCTCAGTACCCTGATATTCCCTAGCCCAACCCCTAGCTCTAACCCTAACCCCTAACCCAACCCCTAGCCCTAACCCTAACCCTAACCCAACCATCCTTCCTCAGTACCCTGATATTCCCTAGCCCAACCCCTAGCCCTAACCCTAAACCCCAAGCCCTAACCCTAAACCCCTAGCCCAACCCCTAGCCCTAACGCTAAACCCTAACCCAACCATCCTCCCTCAGTACCCTGATATTCCCTAGCCCTAACCCCTAGCCCTAACCCTAACCCTAACCCCAACCATCCTTCCTCAGTACCCTGATATTCCCTAGCCCAACCCCTAGCCCTAACCCTAACCCCTAACCCAACCCCTAGCCCTAACCCTAACCCCTAGCCCTAACCCCTAGCCCTAACCCAACCATCCTCCCTCAGTACCCTGATATTCCCTAGCCCTAACCCCTAGCCCTAACCCTAACCCTAACCCCTAGCCCTAGCCCTAACCCTAACCCTAACCCCAACCATCCTTCCTCAGTACCCTGATATTCCCTAGCCCAACCCCTAGCCCTAACCCTAAACCCCAAGCCCTAACCCTAAACCCCTAGCCCAACCCCTAGCCCTAACGCTAAACCCTAACCCAACCATCCTCCCTCAGTACCCTGATATTCCCTAGCCCTAACCCCTAGCCCTAACCCTAACCCTAACCCCAACCATCCTTCCTCAGTACCCTGATATTCCCTAGCCCAACCCCTAGCCCTAACCCTAACCCCTAACCCAACCCCTAGCCCTAACCCTAACCCCTAGCCCTAACCCCTAGCCCTAACCCAACCATCCTCCCTCAGTACCCTGATATTCCCTAGCCCTAACCCCTAGCCCTAACCCTAACCCTAACCCCTAGCCCTAACCCTAACCCTAACCCCAACCATCCTTCCTCAGTACCCTGATATTCCCTAGCCCAACCCCTAGCCCTAACCCTAAACCCAACCCCTAGCCCTAACCCTAACCCCAACGCTGATCTTGACCCTCAGAGTATGGCTGCCCTAACCCTAACCCTAACCCCTAGCCCTAAACCCTAACCCTAAACCCTAACCCCAACCATCCTTCCTCAGTACCCTGATATTCCCTAGCCCAACCCCTAGCCCTAACCCTAACCCTAACCCTAAACCCTAACCCCAACCATCCTTCCTCAGTACCCTGATATTCCCTAGCCCAACCCCTAGCCCTAACCCTAACCCTAACCCTAACCCCTAACCCCTAGCCCTAACCCTAACCCCAACGCTGATCTTGACCCTCAGAGTATGGCTGCCCTAACCCCTAACCCAACCCCTAGCCCTAACCCTAACCCTAACCCCAACCCTGATCTTGACCCTCAGAGTATGGCTGCCCTAACCCCTAACCCAACCCCTAGCCCTAACCCTAACCCTAACCCCTAACCCCTAGCCCTAACCCTAACCCCTAACCCCTAACCCAACCCCTAGCCATAACCCTAACCCTAACCCCAACCCTGATCTTGACCCTCAGAGTATGGCTGCTCCAAATCAACCCAGGCATTAGCGAAAACATTCTCTCTTCAGCCAATCAGGAAGAAGCAAGATAACTATTGGTCTGAAGCCCATCCCTAGGTACCGCAGGGGTTTATTGTGACCAGCCACTAAGAACTATGGGTAATGTAGTCCTGTGGCCAGCCACTAAGAACATTAGGTGGTGTAGTTCTGTTGCCAGCTGCTAAGAACTCTGGGGTAGTGTAGTCTTCCCTAGGCTTACAGGTGGTCAGAGTTGGGGATAGGGAGTACTATACTGTACTATATTATACTACACTAATATAAACCGCTGTCTTTCAGATCATCAGGGTAGGTATGATACTATAACAACAGTAGACATATTGTTATACTATACTGTAATATACTATAATATACTATACTATAATATACTATGCTATACTATACTAGCCTGTATATAAACCGGTGTGTTTCAGGTCATCAGGGTAGTTAAGATGCTATAACAACATTAGTGGACATATTGTTATACTATACTACACTATACTATGCTATACTATGCTATGCTATGCTATGCTATACTATGCTATGCTATGCTGTACTATGCTATGCTATGCTATACTATACTATACTATACTGGCCTGTATATAAACCACTGTGTTTCAGGTCATCAGGGTAGGTAAGATACTATAACAACATTAGAGGACATATTGTTTTACTATGCTATGCTATACTATGCTATGCTATGCTATGCTATACTATGCTATGCTATGCTATGCTCTACTATACTATGCTATGCTATACTATGCTATACTATGCTATGCTATGCTATACTATGCTATGCTATGCTATGCTATGCTATACTATGCTATGCTATACTATACTGGCCTGTATATAAACCACTGTGTTTCAGGTCATCAGGGTAGGTAAGATACTATAACAACATTAGAGGACATATTGTTATACGATAATATACTATACTATACTATGCTATGCTATGCTATGCTATGCTATGCTGTACTATGCTATGCTATGCTATACTATACTATACTATACTGGCCTGTATATAAACCACTGTGTTTCAGGTCATCAGGGTAGGTAAGATACTATAACAACATTAGAGGACATATTGTTTTACTATGCTATGCTATGCTATGCTATACTATGCTATGCTATGCTATACTATGCTATGCTATGCTATGCTATACTATGCTATGCTATGCTCTACTATACTATGCTATGCTATGCTATACTATGCTATACTATGCTGGCCTGTATATAAACCGCTGTGTTTCAGGTCATCAGGGTAGGTAAGATACTATAACAACATTAGAGGACATATTGTTATACTATACTACACTATACTATGCTATACTATGCTATGCTATGCTCTACTATACTATGCTATGCTATGCTATACTATGCTATACTATGCTATGCTATGCTATACTATGCTGGCCTGTATATAAACCGCTGTGTTTCAGGTCATCAGGGTAGGTAAGATACTATAACAACATTAGAGGACATATTGTTATACTATCTCACCCACCTTAATGGGGATCCTTTTGGTGTGGCGATGCCGTATCCTTTAGAGTCCAGGTTCCCTCCCACCTTCATGGTGTCGCAGGGTTTCCTCTGCTCGATGTACTCGTTCATGGTGGACTCCAGAAGGTACGCGTACTTCCCCTTGGACTTCCTGACTCTCAGCACCCCTTCCGCTGTCTTCTTCACAAACGGAGACGGCTCTGCCGACTTCATGTACTGCCACATCTTGTCAAACAGTGCAATCTTCGACCTCTGTTGAGAGACAACACATTAGAACTACACTCTAACCTCTACACCCGCCACATCTTGTAAAACAGCAATATCTTCGACCTCTGTAGAGGGACAACACATTAGAACTACACTCTAACCTCTACACCCGCCACATCTTGTAAAACAGCAATATCTTCGACCTCTGTAGAGGGACAACACATTAGAACTACACTCTAACCTCTACACCCGCCACATCTTGTAAAACAGCAATATCTTCGACCTCTGTAGAGGGACAACACATTAGAACTACACTCTAACCTCTACACCCGCCACATCTTGTCAAACAGCAATATCTTCGACCTCTGTAGAGGGACAACACATTAGAACTACACTCTAACCTCTACACCCGCCACATCTTGTAAAACAGCAATATCTTCGACCTCTGTAGAGGGACAACACATAAGAACTACACCTTAGGGTAGGACGGTATACAGTATTTTACTATATACAGGTTTTGATACACAGACCAGTGTATTTGACTATATACAGGTTTTGATAAACAGACCAGTGTATTTTACTATATACAGGTTTTGATAAACAGACCAGTGTATTTGACTATATACAGGTTTTGATAAACAGACCAGTGTATTTTACTATATACAGGTTTTGATAAACAGACCAGTGTATTTTACTATATACAGGTTTTGATAAACAGACCAGTGTATTTGACTATATACAGGTTTTGATAAACAGACCAGTGTATTTGACTATATACAGGTTTTGATAAACAGACCAGTGTATTTTACTATATACAGGTTTTGATAAACAGACCAGTGTATTTGACTATATACAGGTTTTGATAAACAGACCAGTGTATTTTACTATATACAGGTTTTGATAAACAGACCAGTGTATTTTACTATATACAGGTTTTGATAAACAGACCAGTGTATTTGACTATATACAGGTTTTGATCCACAGGGTTTTGATCCACAGACCAGTGTATTTGACTATATACAGGTTTTGATCCACAGGGTTTTGATCCACAGACCAGTGTATTTTACTATATACAGGTTTTGATCCACAGGGTTTTGATCCACAGACCAGTGTATTTTACTATATACAGGTTTTGATCCACAGGGTTTTGATCCACAGACCAGTGTATTTGACTATATACAGGTTTTGATAAACAGACCAGTGTATTTTACTATATACAGGTTTTGATAAACAGACCAGTGTATTTGACTATATACAGGTTTTGATAAACAGGGTTTTGATAAACAGACCAGTGTATTTGACTATATACAGGTTTTGATAAACAGACCAGTGTATTTTACTATATACAGGTTTTGATCCACAGACCAGTGTATTTGACTATATACAGGTTTTGATAAACAGGGTTTTGATACACAGACCAGTGTATTTGACTATATACAGGTTTTGATCCACAGGGTTTTGATACACAGACCAGTGTATTTGACTATATACAGGTTTTGATCCACAGGGTTTTGATACACAGACCAGTGTATTTGACTATATACAGGTTTTGATAAACAGGGTTTTGATACACAGACCAGTGTATTTGACTATATACAGGTTTTGATAAACAGACCAGTGTATTTGACTATATACAGGTTTTGATCCACAGGGTTTTGATACACAGACCAGTGTATTTGACTATATACAGGTTTTGATCCACAGGGTTTTGATACACAGACCAGTGTATTTGACTATATACAGGTTTTGATCCACAGGGTTTTGATACACAGACCAGTGTATTTGACTATATACAGGTTTTGATCCACAGGGTTTTGATACACAGACCAGTGTATTTGACTATATACAGGTTTTGATCCACAGGGTTTTGATACACAGACCAGTGTATTTGACTATATACAGGTTTTGATCCACAGGGTTTTGATACACAGACCAGTGTATTTGACTATATACAGGTTTTGATCCACAGGGTTTTGATCCACAGACCAGTGTATTTGACTATATACAGGTTTTGATCCACAGGGTTTTGATCCACAGACCAGTGTATTTGACTATATACAGGTTTTGATCCACAGGGTTTTGATCCACAGACCAGTGTATTTGACTATATACAGGTTTTGATCCACAGACCAGTGTATTTGACTATATACAGGTTTTGATCCACAGGGTTTTGATACACAGACCAGTGTATTTGACTATATACAGGTTTTGATCCACAGGGTTTTGATACACAGACCAGTGTATTTGACTATATACAGGTTTTGATCCACAGGGTTTTGATACACAGACCAGTGTATTTGACTATATACAGGTTTTGATCCACAGGGTTTTGATCCACAGACCAGTGTATTTGACTATATACAGGTTTTGATCCACAGGGTTTTGATACACAGACCAGTGTATTTGACTATATACAGGTTTTGATCCACAGGGTTTTGATACACAGACCAGTGTATTTGACTATATACAGGTTTTGATCCACAGGGTTTTGATACACAGACCAGTGTATTTGACTATATACAGGTTTTGATCCACAGGGTTTTGATCCACAGACCAGTGTATTTGACTATATACAGGTTTTGATCCACAGGGTTTTGATCCACAGACCAGTGTATTTGACTATATACAGGTTTTGATCCACAGGGTTTTGATCCACAGACCAGTGTATTTGACTATATACAGGTTTTGATCCACAGGGTTTTGATCCACAGACCAGTGTATTTGACTATATACAGGTTTTGATCCACAGGGTTTTGATAAACAGACCTGTGTATTTGACTATATACAGGTTTTGATCCACAGGGTTTTGATCCACAGACCAGTGTATTTGACTATATACAGGTTTTGATCCACAGGGTTTTGATCCACAGACCAGTGTATTTGACTATATACAGGTTTTGATCCACAGGGTTTTGATCCACAGACCAGTGTATTTGACTATATACAGGTTTTGATCCACAGGGTTTTGATCCACAGACCAGTGTATTTGACTATATACAGGTTTTGATCCACAGGGTTTTGATCCACAGACCAGTGTATTTGACTATATACAGGTTTTGATCAACAGGGTTTTGATCCACAGACCAGTGTATTTGACTATATACAGGTTTTGATCCACAGGGTTTTGATACACAGACCAGTGTATTTGACTATATACAGGTTTTGATAAACAGGGTTTTGATCCACAGGGTTTTGATACACAGACCTGTGTATTTGACTATATACAGGTTTTGATCCACAGGGTTTTGATCCACAGACCAGTGTATTTGACTATATACAGGTTTTGATCCACAGGGTTTTGATACACAGACCAGTGTATTTGACTATATACAGGTTTTGATCCACAGGGTTTTGATACACAGACCAGTGTATTTGACTATATACAGGTTTTGATCCACAGGGTTTTGATCCACAGACCAGTGTATTTGACTATATACAGGTTTTGATCCACAGGGTTTTGATCCACAGACCAGTGTATTTGACTATATACAGGTTTTGATCCACAGGGTTTTGATCCACAGACCAGTGTATTTGACTATATACAGGTTTTGATCCACAGGGTTTTGATCCACAGACCAGTGTATTTGACTATATACAGGTTTTGATCCACAGGGTTTTGATAAACAGACCTGTGTATTTGACTATATACAGGTTTTGATCCACAGGGTTTTGATCCACAGACCAGTGTATTTGACTATATACAGGTT
>NW_027675450.1:117500-120000 GCF_965601325.2 Salmo salar
CTAACCCCTACACCCTAACCCCTGCTTCCTAGCCTCTAACCCCTACACCCTAACCCCTGCTTCCTAGCCTCTAACCCCTACACCCTAACCCCTACACCCTAACCCCTACACCCTAACCCCTACACCCTAACCCCTGCTTCCTAGCCTCTGTGTTGTTGTATTGTGGTTGTACCAGTTCATTGTATTGTGGTTGTATTGTGGTTGTGGTTGTACCAGTGCATTGTATTGTGGTTGTATTGTGGTTGTACCAGTTCATTGTATTGTGGTTGTATTGTGGTTGTGGTTGTACCAGTGCATTGTATTGTGGTTGTACCAGTGCATTGTATTGTGGTTGTATTGTTGTTGTATTGTGGTTGTACCAGTGCATTGTGGGCATTGAGGCGTGTGAATGCGTCTGGTCATATTGATGTGTTTATGAGAGGAGTGATATCATACAGGGCCATATTGATGTGTGTGTGTGTGTGTGTGTGTGTGTGTGTGTGTGTGTGTGTGTGTGTGTGTGTGTGTGTGTGTGTGTGTGTGTGTGTGTGTTTATGAGTGTGTGTGATATCATACAGGGCCATATTGATTGTGTGTGTGTGTGTGTGTGTGTGTGTGTGTGTGTGTGTGTGTGTGTGTGTGTGTGTGTGTGTGTGTGTGTGTGTGTGTGTGTGTTTATGAGAGTGAGTGATATCATACAGGGCCATATTGATTGTGTGTGTGTGTGTGTGTGTGTGTGTGTGTGTGTGTGTGTGTGTGTGTGTGTGTGTGATATCATACAGGGCCATATTGATATGTGTGTGTGTGTGTGTGTGTGTGTGTGTGTGTGTGTGTGTGTGTGTGTGTGTGTGTGTGTGTGTGATATCATACAGGGCCATATTGATTGTGTGTGTGTGTGTGTGTGTGTGTGTGTGTCTGTGTGTGTGTGTGTGTGTGTGTGTGTGTGTGTGTGTGTGTGTGTGTGTGTGTGCGTGTGTGTGTGTTTATGATATCATACAGGGCCATATTGATTGTGTGTGTGTGTGTGTGTGTGTGTGTGTGTGTGTGTGTGTGTGTGTGTGTGTGTGTGTGTGTGTGTGTGTGTGTGTGTGTGTGTGTTTATGAGAGTGAGTGATATCATACAGGGCCATATTGATTGTGTGTGTGTGTGTGTGTGTGTGTGTGTGTGTGTGTGTGTGTGTGTGTGTGTGTGTGTGTGTGTGTGTGTGTGTGTGTGTGTGTGTGTGTGTGATATCATACAGGGCCATATTGATTGTGTGTGTGTGTGTGTGTGTGTGTGTGTGTGTGTGTGTGTGTGTGTGTGTGTGTGTGTGTGTGTGTGTGTGTGTTTATGATATCATACAGGGCCATATTGATTGTGTGTGTGTGTGTGTGTGTGTGTGTGTGTGTGTGTGTGTGTGTGTGTGTGTGTGTTTATGAGAGTGAGTGATATCATACAGGGCCATATTGATTCTGTGTGTGTGTGTGTGTGTGTGTGTGTGTGTGTGTGTGTGTGTGTGTGTGTGTGTGTGTGTGTGTGTGTGTGTGTGTGTGTGTGTGTGTGTGTGTGTGTGTGTGTGGTGTGTGTGTGTTTATGAGTGTGTGTGATATCATACAGGGCCATATTGATTGTGTGTGTGTGTGTGTGTGTGTGTGTGTGTGTGTGTGTGTGTTTATGAGAGGTGATATCATACAGGGCCATATTGATTGTGTGTGTGTGTGTGTGTGTGTGTGTGTGTGTGTGTGTGTGTGTGTGGTGTGTGTGTGTGTGTGTGTGTGTGTGTGTGTGTGTGTGTGTGTGTGTGTGTTTATGAGAGTGAGTGATATCATACAGGGCCATATTGATTGTGTGTGTGTGTGTGTGTGTGTGTGTGTGTGTGTGTGTGTGTGTGTGTGTGTGTGTGTGTGTGTGTGTGTGTGTGTGTGATATCATACAGGGCCATATTGATTGTGTGTGTGTGTGTGTGTGTGTGTGTGTGTGTCTGTGTGTGTGTGTGTGTGTGTGTGTGTGTGTGTGTGTGTGTGTGTGTGTGTGTGTGTGCGTGTGTGTGTGTTTATGATATCATACAGGGCCATATTGATTGTGTGTGTGTGTGTGTGTGTGTGTGTGTGTGTGTGTGTGTGTGTGTGTGTGTGTGTGTGTGTATGTGTGTGTGTGTGTGTGTGTGTGTGTGTGTGTGTGTGTGTGTGTGTGTGTGTGTGTGTGTTTATGAGAGTGAGTGATATCATACAGGGCCATATTGATTGTGTGTGTGTGTGTGTGTGTGTGTGTGTGTGTGTGTGTGTGTGTGTGTGTGTGTGTGTGTGTGTGTGTGATATCATACAGGGCCATATTGATTGTGTGTGTGTGTGTGTGTGTGTGTGTGTGTGTGTGTGTGTGTGTGTGTGTGTGTGTGTGTGTGTGTGTGTGTGTGTTTATGAGAGTGAGTGATATAATACAGGGCCATATTGATTGTGTGTGTGTGTGTGTGTGTGTGTGTGTGTGTGTGTGTGTGTGTGTGTGTGTGTGTGATATCATACAGGGCCATATTGATTGTGTGTG
>NW_027675450.1:125000-135000 GCF_965601325.2 Salmo salar
GCTGTCCATCTAGCCCCACACTGCTCTGGTCTGACTGCTGTCCATCTAGCCCCACACTGCTCTGGTCTGACAGCTGTCCATCTAGCCCCACACTGCTCTGGTCTGACTGCTGTCCATCTAGCCCCACACTGCTCTGGTCTGACTGCTGTCCATCTAGCCCCACACTGCTCTGGTCTGACTGCTGTCCATCTAGCCCCACACTGCTCTGGTCTGACAGCTGTCCATCTAGCCCCACACTGCTCTGGTCTGACTGCTGTCCATCTAGCCCCACACTGCTCTGGTCTGACTGCTGTCCATCTAGCCCCACACTGCTCTGGTCTGGTATGTCTGTCTGACTGCTCTGGTCTGCCTGTCTGACTGCTCTGGTCTGTCTGCCTGACTGGTCTGTCTGACTGCTCTGGTCTGTCTGTCTGACTGCTCTGGTCTGTCTGTCTGACTGCTCTGGTCTGCCTGTCTGACTGCTCTGGTCTGTCTGTCTGACTGCTCTGGTCTGCCTGTCTGACTGCTCTGGTCTGCCTGTCTGACTGCTCTGGTCTGACTGCTCTGTCAATGTAAATAGTCCAGGTGGCCATTTCATACATTTTTCAGAAGTCTTATGGCTTGGGGGTAGAATCTGTTTAGCAGTCTCTTGGACCTAGACTTGAGACAGGTAGTCGTTGACCTGATAGCCAGGGAGGTGAGACAGGTAGTCGTTGACCTGATAGCCAGGGAGGTGAGACAGGTAGTCGTTGACCTGATAGCCAGGGAGGTGAGACAGGTAGTCGTTGACCTGATAGCCAGGGAGGTGAGACAGGTAGTCGTTGACCTGATAGCCAGGGAGGTGAGACAGGTAGTCGTTGACCTGATAGCCAGGGAGGTGAGACAGGTAGTCGTTGACCTGATAGCCAGGGAGGTGAGACAGATCACAGCTATATACAGGGCATTCTGAAAGTATTGATTAGGCCTGTCCTGTCAGATCACAGCTATATACAGGGCATTCTGAAAGTATTGATTAGGCCTGTCCTGTCAGATCACAGCTATACACAGGGCATTCTGAAAGTATTGATTAGGCCTGTCAGATCACAGCTATATACAGGGCATTCTGAAAGTATTGATTAGGCCTGTCAGATCACAGCTATATACAGGGCATTCTGAAAGTATTGATTAGGCCTGTCAGATCACAGCTATATACAGGGCATTCTGAAAGTATTGATTAAGCCTTTCCTGTCAGATCACAGCTATATACAGGGCATTCTGAATGTATTGATTAGGCCTGTCCTGTCAGATCACAGCTATATACAGGACATTCATAAAAGTATTGATTAGGCCTGTCAGATCACAGCTATATACAGGGCATTCTGAAAGTATTGATTAGGCCTGTCAGATCACAGCTATATACAGGGCATTCTGAATGTATTGATTAGGCCTGTCCTGTCAGATCACAGCTATATACAGGGCATTCTGAAAGTATTGATTAGGCCTGTCCTGTCAGATCACAGCTATATACAGGGCATTCTGAAAGTATTGATTAGGCCTGTCAGATCACAGCTATATACAGGGCATTCTGAAAGTATTGATTAGGCCTGTAAATGTATTAAAAATTAAAAAACTGATATCACATTTCTGTAAGTATTCAGACCCTTTGCTCAGTACTTTGTTGAAGCACCTTTGGCAGCGATTACAGCCTCGAGTCTTCTTGGGTATGACGCTACAAGCTTGGCACGCCTGTATTTGGGGAGTTTCTCCCATTCTTCTCTGCAGATCCTCTCAAGCTCTGTCAGGTTGGATGGGGAGCGTCGCTGCACAGCTATTTTCAGGTCTCTCCTGTGATGTTCAATCGGGTTCAAGTCCGGGCTCTGGCTGGGCCACTCAAGGACATTCAGAGACTTGTCTCGAAGGCACTCCTGCGTTGTCTTGGCTGTGTGTTTAGGGTCGTTGTCCTGTTGGAAGGTGAACCTTCACCCCAGTCTGAGGTCCTGAGCGCTCTGGAGCAGGTTTTCATCAAGGATCTCTCTGTACTTCGCTCCGTTCATCTTTCCCTCGATCCTGACTAGTCTCCAGGTCCCTGCTCCTGAAAAACATCCCCACAGCATGATGCTGCCACCACCATGCTTCACTGTAGGGATGGTGCCAGGTTTCCTCCAGACGTGACGCTTGGCATTCAGGTCAAAGAGTTCAATCTTGGTTTCATCAGACCAGAGAATCTTGTTTCTCATGGTCTGAGAGTCTTTAGGTGCCTTTTGGCAAACTCCAAGCGGGCTGTTGTGCCTTTTACTGAGGAGTGGCTTCCGTCTGGCCTCTCTACCATTAAGGCCTGATTGGTGGAGTGCTCCAGAGATGGTTGTCCTTCTAGAAGGTTCTCCCATCTCCACAGAGGAACTCTGGAGCTCTGTCAGAGTGACCATCGGGTTCTTGGTCACCTCCCTGACCAAGGCCCTTCTCCCCCCGATTGCTCAGTTTGGCCGGGCGGCCAGCTCTAGGAAGAGTCTTGTTGGTTCCAAACTTTTTTTTTGTACCCTTCCCCAGATCTGTGCCACGATACAATCTTGTCTCGGAGCTCTACGGACAATTCCTTCGACCTCGTGGCCTGTTTTTTTTGCTCTGACATGCACTGTGAACTGTGGGACCTCACATAGACAGGTGTGTGCCTTTCCAAATCATGTCCAATCAACAAAGAAATACCACAGGTGGACTCCGATCAAAATCTGAAGGATGATCAAATGGAAACAGGATGCTCAGTTACATTTTCGAGTCTCATAGCAAAGGGTCTGAATGCTTACAGTATATACAGTGTGGTGTGTGTGTGTGTGTGTGTGTGTGTGTGTGTGTGTGTGGTGTCTGTGTGTGTGTGTGTGGTGTCTGTGTGTGTGTGGTGTCTGTGTGTGTGTGGTGTGTGTGTGCGTGTGGGTGTGGTGTGGTGTGGTGTGTGTGTGTGTGTGTGTGTGTGTGTGTGTGTGTGTGTGTGTGTGTGGTGTGTGTGTGCGTGTGGTGTGGTGTGGTGTGGTGTGTGTGTGTGTGGTGTGGTGTGGTGTGTGTGTCTGTATGTGTGTGTGGTGTGGTGTGGTGTGGTGTGGTGTGTGTGTGCGTGTGCGTGTGCGTGTGGTGTGTTGTGGTGTGGTGTGGTGTGGTGTGGTGTGTGTGTGGTGTGGTGTGGTGTGTGTGTCTCAATGTGTGTGTGTGTGTGTGTGAGTGTGTGTGTGTGTGACCCACCCTAAAGAACTCCTTGGTAGAGCCAGAGTCCAGGGTTCCGTAGGCGATCTCCGTCTGTTTAGCCAGGTCCTCTGCTCCCTCTATAGGGGAGACCATCCTCTCCACAGTGAGGAAGGCAGCCAGGTTGGCCGTGTAGGAGGAGATGATGATTAGAGTGAAGAACCACCACACACCACCCACTATACGACCTGATAGAGACCTGGAGAGATATAACCACACACAGTCACACACCACACACACAGAGAGAGAGAGAGAGAGACAGAGAGGAGAGAGAGAGAGAGAGAGAGAGAGAGAGAGAGAGAGAGCAGAGAGAGAGAGAGAGAGAGAGCAGAGAGAGAGAGAGACAGAGAGAGAGACAGAGAGAGAGAGAGAGAGAGAGAGACGAGAGAGAGAGAGAGACAGAGAGAGAGAGAGAGAGACAGAGAGAGAGAGAGAGACAGAGAGAGAGAGAGACAGAGAGAGAGAGAGAGAGAGAGAGAGAGAGACAGAGAGAGAGAGAGAGAGAGAGACAGAGAGAGAGAGAGAGAGAGACAGAGAGAGAGAGAGAGAGAGAGAGAGAGAGAGAGAGAGAGAGAGAGATGTAGCCTGGTAGACCCGTAGCGAAGGAGAGAAACGGGAATATGCAGCAAAAACACGGTACCCCTCCAAGAGGCAGGAAAAGGAAGTGACATCATGCATTGACGGCCCCAGGGTGGTGGATATATGCTAACCTGACCTTTGACCTCTGACCCCTGACCTGTGGTTATGTGGTGGTCCTCGTCTCCTCCCCTCCCCTCCCCTCTTCTTCTTTCCTCTTCTCTCTCCTCGTCTCCTCTCCTCTTATCCCCTCTCCTCTCTTCTCTCCTCTCCTTGTCTCCTCTCCTCTCTCCCCTCTCCTTCTCTCCTCTCCTCGTCTCCTCTCCTCTCATCCCCTCTCTTCTTCTCCCCTCCCCCTCTCCTCTCCCCCTCTTCTCTCTCTCCTCTCCTCTCTCCTCCCCTCTTCTTTCCTTTCCTCTTCTCTTTTCTCTCCTCCCCTCTTCTCTCCCCTCCTCTTCTCTCCTCTCCCCTCCTCACTTCCTCTTTCCTCTTCTCTCTCCTCTCTTCTTCTCTCCTCCCCTCTTCTCTCCCCTTCTCTTCTCTCCTCTCCCCTCCTCACTTCCTCTTTCCTCTTCTCTCTCCTCTCTTCTTCTCTCCTCTCCCCTTCTCCTCTCCTCTCTTCTCTTCTCTTCTCCCCTTCTCCTCTCCCCTTCTCCTCTCCTCTTCTCCTCTCCCCTTCTCCTCTCCTCTCTCTACTGATGTGAAACTCCAGGCTAGGTGATGTTAACTGTTAAACATAGGCCCCCAGACACCCTAACCCCTACTTCTAAACCCCTCAACTCTGACACCCTAAACTACCTCCTCTCTTCTGATCAGTAGTCTGGACTGAGACACAGGGAAAGTTGTTTAGGAGAGCTAGCAGCTAGAATCAGTTAGCATTACAGCTAGAGGCTAAAATCAGTGAGCATTAGAGCTAGAGGCTAGAATCAGTGAGCATTAGCGCTAATGGCTAGAATCAGTTAGCATTAGGGGTAGCAGCTAGAATCAGTTAGCATTAGAGCTAGAGGCTAAAATCAGTGAGCATTAGAGCTAGAGGCTAGAATCAGTGAGCATTAGCGCTAATGGCTAGAATCAGTTAGCATTAGGGGTAGCAGCTAGAATCAGTTAGCATTAGGGGTAGCAGCTAGAATCAGTTAGCATTAGAGCTAGAGGCTAAAATCAGTGAGCATTAGAGCTAATGGCTATTATCAGTTAGCATTAGGGGTAGCAGCTAGAATCAGTTAGCATTAGGGCTAGAGGCTAGAATCAGTGAGCATTAGAGCTAATGGCTATAATTAGTTAGCATTAGGGGTAGCAGCTAGAATCAGTTAGCATTACGGGTAGCAGCTAGAATCAGTTAGCATTAGATCTAGAGGCTAGAATCAGTGAGCATTAGAGCTAATGGCTATTATCAGTTAGCATTAGGGCTAGCAGCTAGAATCAGTTAGGTTTAGAGCTAGAAGCTAGAATCAGTGAACATTAGAGCTAATGGCTAGAATCAGTTAGCATTAGGGCTAATGGCTATAATTAGTTAGCATTAGAACTAGAAGCTAGATTCAGTGAGGATTAGAGCTAGCAGCTAGAATCAGTTAGCATTAGAACTAGAAGCTAGATTCAGTGAGGATTAGAGCTAGCAGCTAGAATCAGTTAGCATTAGGGGTAGCAGCTAGAATCAGTTAGCATTAGAGCTAGCAGCTAGAATGAGTTAGCATTAGAGCTAATGGCTGTTATCAGTTAGCATTAGAACTAGAAGCTAGATTCAGTGAGGATTAGAGCTAGCAGTTAGAATCAGTTAGCATTAGGGCTAGCAGCTAGATTCAGTTAGCATTAGAGCTAGAAGCCAGAGGTCGGGGGTTAAAGATAGCGGCTAGAGATCAGAGGTCAGGGTTAGCGTAAGCGGCAGGAAGTGAGGTCAGCATATACACACCAGCTCCAGGAGGAAGGGGGGGCTGCCAACACAGCGAGCCACGTTACCTAGCAACAGGACACCAACCTTGGGGAGATATCGCAGCCTTGCTGCATAAAGGCTCCTAGAGAGAACCACAGAGAGTTAAAGATCCCAAACTCATTAGAGGATTCGCTGGTGGGCAGTTGGCCATCCTCATACTCCTCCATGTGCCATTCATACGGGCTGAACCGGCTCACCAGGAACAGAACTACGCTCACACCGATATAGGCAAACACTATACACATCCAGATCTCATAGGCCAACGGGTCCAGGAAGGAGAACACCCCGGGTTTAGACTTCTGGGGTTTCTTGATCATGATGGAGATGCCCAGAGACATGAAGGGCTTGGAGAAGTCGATCACCTCCTCTCGGACCAGGGTTATAGTGAGAGGAGCAACGGCTATATCTGCTTTCTACAGGGGGGAGGGCAGGAGGGGGAGGGGGAGAGGGGGAGGGGAGAGGGGAGGAGGGGGAGGAGGGGAGAGGAGGAGGGGGGAGGAGGGGGAGGAGGGAGAGGAGGGGAGGAGGGGGGAGGGAGGAGGGGGAGGAGGGGGAGAGGAGGAGGAGGGAGAGGAGGGGGAGGGGAGGAGGGGGAGAGGGAGGAGGGGGAGGAGGGGGAGAGGGGGAGAGGAGGAGGGGAGAGAGGGGGAGGAGGGAGAGGAGGGGGAGGAGGGGGAGGGAGGAGGGTGAGAGGGGGAGAGGGGAGGAGGGGGAGGAGGAGGAGGGGGAGAGGGGGAGAGGGGAGGAGGGGAAGGAGGGGGAGAGGGGAGAGGGGGAGGGGGAGAGGAGGGGGAGGGAGGAGGGGGGAGGAGGGGGAGAGGGGGAGGAGGGAGAGGAGGGGGAGGGAGGAGGGGAGAGGGAGAGGGGGAGAGGGGAGGAGGGGGAGGGGGAGAGGAGGGGGAGAGGGGGAGGGAGGGGGGAGGAGGGGGAGAGGGGAGAGAGGGGGAGGGGGGAGGAGGGGGAGAGGGGGAGAGGGGAGGGGGAGAGGGAGAGGGGGAGAGGGAGAGGAGGGGGAGAGGGGAGGAGGGGGAGGAGTGGGAGAGGGGGAGGAGGAGGAGGGGGAGAGGGGAGGCAGAGAGTTACTTAGTTCTTGTGTCCTCAGGTACTAGTTTCACAATAACAGAGATCAAAGGTTAGAGGTCAGGGTCCTTACCCCGTACACCAGCTCTCCGACCATCCCGTTCCAGATCTTGGTTTCAGCGTCTCGAGCCCCGTACTTTCCATCTCCCACAATCCTTAGCTGGTAGCGTATCCCACAGTGCTTAGCGATCTCTGCTGCCAGATCCACGCAGTAGCCTTCGTAACGGTCGTTGTCCAGGAACAGCTCAGCATTCTTCTTTAGCATCACGTATGGGGCTTCCTGCAACACACACACACACACACACACGACACACACACACACACACACACACACACACACACACACACACACACACACACACACACACACACACTTTTACCAGGATGTCTTTAAAGATGACCATCTTTCTTGTCATTTGAACAACCATCCACCACCCTTCACCACCCTTCATCCCCCACCCCCCTTCACCACCATCCACCACCCACCCCCCTTCACCACCCACCACCCTTCACCCCCCTTCACCACCCCCCACCCCCCCCACCCCCACCCACCCCCCTTCACCCCCCTTCACCCCCCTCCACCCACCACCCTTCACCCCCCTTCACCCCCCCCCACCCCCACCCACCCCCCTTCACCCCCCTTCACCCCCCTTCACCACCCACCACCCTTCACCCCCCTTCACCCCCCTTCACCCCCCCACCCCCCTTCACCACCCACCCCCCTTCACCCCCCACGTCGTTACCAGGATAGTTGTGACGATAACAGTCTTGTTCTCCATCCCATTAGTGTCGTTGGGGAAGATGTCTAGTTTAGTCACCACCATCTTGTCCACTTCATTCCAGTAGCCGATCTGAAAACACACACACACACACACACACAGACACACACACACACACACACACACACACACACACACACACCACACACACACACACACACACACACACACACACACACACACCTCACACACACACACACGCCACACATACACACGCGCGCCACACACACACACACACACACACACACACACACACACACACACACACACACACACGTAAACCTGCAGCGTCGTTCCAATCAACTAATCACCAATAGCATGTGCAGCTGAATCAGGTGTGTTGGTGCTGGACCTCTGATAGGAGGGAAGGGCATTGGCCTATCAAAGATGAGCAGAAACTGCTTCTCCAATAGAAATCCCTAATCACAACGTCATGGCGACGTCGGCTTGCTCATGGGGGGAGCCGAACTGAGCATGTGCAGGGCGTCAGATCAAAGGCACTTCCATATAAAGTAGTTTTTGAGGGAAATGAAAAGGTGTCAGTTTGTCGCTCTAACGAGGTTGGTTGGAGTGACGACATGTTCAGCTACTGAAGACATTTCGCCTCAAATCAGGGTTGGGCCTTTAGATTTGGAGAAAATTAACAACTAACAAAGAATTTTTCACTTCTCTCATTGACTTCTCAAACCCCTAACCCTGGTCTGGTCTGGTCTGGCCTGGTCTGGTCTGGTCTGGTCTGGTCTGGCCTGGCCTGGTCTGGTCTGGCCTGGCCTGGTCTGGTCTGACATGGCCTGGTCTGGTCTGGTCTGGTCTGACCTGGCCTGGTCTGGTCTGGTCTGGTCTGACCTGGTCTGGTCTGGCCTGGTCTGGTCTGGTCTGGTCTGGTCTGGTCTGGCCTGGTCTGGTCTGGTCTGGTCTGGTCTGGTCTGGTCTGACATGGCCTGGTCTGGTCTGGCCTGGTCTGGTCTGGTCTGGTCTGGTCTGGTCTGGTCTGGTCTGGTCTGACATGGCCTGGTCTGGTCTGGTCTGGTCTGGTCCTGACCTGGTCTGGCCTGGTCTGACCTGGTCTGACCTGGTCTGGTCTGACATGGCCTGGTCTGGTCTGGCCTGGTCTGGTCTGGTCTGGTCTGGTCTGGTCTGGTCTGACATGGCCTGGTCTGGCCTGGTCTGGTCTGGTCTGGCCTGGTCTGGTCTGGTCTTTGTCTGGTCTGGTCTGGTCTGACATGGCCTGGTCTGGTCTGGTCTGGTCTGACATGGCCTGGTCTGGTCTGGTCTGGTCTGGTCTGACCTGGCCTGGTCTGGTCTGACATGGCCTGGTCTGGTCTGGTCTGGTCTGACATGGCCTGGTCTGGTCTGGTCTGGTCTGGTCTGACCTGGCCTGGTCTGGTCTGGTCTGGTCTGGTCTGGCCTGGTCTGGTCTGGTCTGACCTGGCCTGGTCTGGTCTGGTCTGGTCTGGTCTGACATGGCCTGGTCTGGTCTGGTCTGGCCTGGTCTGGTCTGGCCTGGCCTGGTCTGGTCTGACATGGCCTGGTCTGGTCTGGTCTGGTCTGGTCTGGTCTGGTCTGACCTGGTCTGGTCTGGTCTGGCCTGGTCTGGTCTGGCCTGGCCTGGTCTGGTCTGACATGGCCTGGTCTGGTCTGGTCTGGTCTGGTCTGGTCTGACCTGGTCTGGTCTGGTCTGGTCTGGTCTGACCTGGTCTGGTCTGACCTGGTCTGGTCTGGTCTGGCCTGGTCTGGCCTGGTCTGTTTGGTTTGTTTTGCAAGCTTCCCAGAAGTCTCGCGATGTTGAGCGTCTGGGTTTAGAAATGCTTGTGGGCCCACCTCTCTGGATAAAAACAAACATCAGTCTTTCTTCTAAACTAAGCTAGAGCTGTTTTTACGGCCATGTTTCTATCACCTAAACTCGATGCTAGCTAGCTAAGCTAGCTAAGCTAGGCTAAAATTTGCAAAGCAAGCTTGCTAGGTAGCTAAATATTATGACAAAAAGTTAGTTTGTTGCCAAAGAGATTGCTTACTAAGACATATGTACAATCAAAGAAATATATGTTATTTCAAAATAGTAAACATAATGCTTTATAACTATAATATAGCTAACGTTAGCTAGCTAATGAGAAGCTAATCTCTGCTGGATGCTTTCACGTTTATCTCTTCTAGGTTTGTTGCTGTTAGCTAGCACATGGACAAGTAGTATCCTACTGCACTAGTCAGACATGACAAGAATTACCAACATAGTTGAATCCTTAATTTATTTTTTGCACTACACAATACAAGTTTGACAACATTCAGCCATCTAATGTTAGCTTGCAATTCAGAGTTGAAACACGCTAGCTAGCTAATATAAGCGAGCAGGGATTGAAAGCCTGTCCTCTGATGTGTTTAGTCAGCCTGCTAGCTAATAGCCAATCCCAAGGCAAGTAAGGTTAGGAATCTAGCTAGCTATGCTAGCGAT